>NW_028327391.1:348980-358980 GCF_031878675.1 Megascapheus bottae
AACCCTAAACCTAACCTTAACCCTAAACGTAACCCTTGCCCTTACCCTAAACCTAAGCCTAAACCTAACCCTAACCATAACACTAACCCATAACCTTAACCCTAACCCTAAATTTTACCCTTACCCTAACGCTAACCCTAACCAGAACACTTACCCTAACCTTAAACCTAACTCGAACCCTTCCCCTTACCCTCACCCTAACCCTAAACTTAACCCATACCCTAAACATAACTCTAACCCTAACCCTTACTCTAACACTTACCCTAAACCTAACCCTAACCCTTACCCTAACCCTAACCCAAACCCTAACCCTAACCCCTAACCCTAACCCTAACACTTACCCTTACCCTAACCCTAAACCTAACTCTAACCCTAACCCTAACCCTAACCCTAAACCTTACCCTAACCCTAACCCTAAGCCTTACCCTAACCCTAACCCTAACCTTAACCCTAACCTTAACCCTAACCCTAACCCTTACCCTTACCCTAAACCTAACCCTAAACCTAACCCTAAACCTAAACTTAACCTTACCCTAACCGTAACGCTAACCCTTACTTTAACCCTAACTCTAACCCTAACACTTACACTTACCCTAACCCTAAACCTAACCCTAACCCTAACCCTAATCCTAACCCTAACATTTACCCTTACCCTCACCTAACCCTAACCGTAACCCTAACCCTAAACCTTAACCTTACCCTAACCCTATCCCTAACCCTAACCCTTACCCTAATCCTAATCTAAGCCTAACCTCAACCCTAACCCTAACCCTAACCCTAAAATTAACCCTTATCCTTACCCTTACCATAACCCTAACCCTAACCATAACCCTAACCCTTACCCTTACCCTAACCCTTACCCTAAACCTAACCCTAACCCTAACCCTAACCCCTAACCCTAACCCTAACCCTAGCCCTATCCCTAACCCTAACACTTACCCTCACCCTAATCCTAACCCTAACCCTTAGCCTTACCCTAAACCTAACCCTAACCTTAACCCCAACCCTAAACCTAACCCTAACACTAAGCCTTAACGTAACACTTAGCCTAACACTAACACTAACCCTATACCTAACTGTATACCTAACCCTAACCCAAACGTAACCCTAAACCTAACCCTAAACCAAACCCTAGTCCTTGCCTTAACCCTAAACCTAACACTTACCCTTACAGTAACCCTAACCCTAACCATTACCATAAGCCTAACCCTAACCCTTACCCTAAACCTAACGCTAACCCTAACCCTAACCCTAACCCTTAACCTAACACTAACCTTAAACCTTACCCTAACCTTACCGTTACTCTAACCTTAATCCTAACTCTATCCCTAAACGTAACACTAACCCTAACCCTAACCTTAACCATAACCCCAACCCTAACCCTTACCCTTATCCTAACCCTAATCCCTAACCCTAACCCTTAACATAACACTAACCCTTAACCTAACCCTAACCCTAACCCTAACCTTATCCTTACCCTAACCCTAACCCTAATCGTAACCCTAACAATATACCTAACTCTAAGCCTAACCCTTACCCTTACCCTAACCCTAATCCTTAATCTAACCCTAAACCTAACCATAACCCTAACCCTAAACCAAACCCTAACA
Source organism: Megascapheus bottae (assembly GCF_031878675.1). Taxonomy (NCBI): domain Eukaryota; kingdom Metazoa; phylum Chordata; class Mammalia; order Rodentia; family Geomyidae; genus Megascapheus; species Megascapheus bottae. Next base: position 350,591 of record NW_028327391.1, read on the forward strand.
CTAAACCTAACAATTGCTCCTACCCTAAACCTAACCCTAACCCTAACCCTAACCCTAACCCTAACCCTAACCTTAACCCTAACCCTAACCCTAAACCTAAATCATACCCTTACCCTAAACCTAACCCTAACCCTAACCCTAAACCAGACCCTAACCCTAAACTTAACCCTTACCATTACCCTAAACCTAACCCTAAACCTAAACCTAACCCTTACCCTTACCCTAACCCTAAAGCTAACACTAACCTTAACCCTAACCCTTGCCCAGCCCTAAACTTAACCCTAACCCTAAACCTAACCCTAACCCTAACCCTTACCCTAACCCTAAACCTAACCCTAAACCTAACCCTAAACCTAATCTTAACCCTAACCCTAACCCTAACCCTTGACCTTAACCTAACCCTAACCCTAACAATAACACTTACTCTAAACCTAACCCTAACCCTAACCCTTAAACTTACCCTAACCCTAAACCTAACCCTAAACCTTACCCTTACCCTAAACCTAACACTAATCCTAACACTTACCGTTACCCTAAACCTAACCCTAACCCTTACCCTAATACTAATACTAAGCCTAACCTCAACCCTAACCCTAACCCTAACCCTAAAATTAAGCCTTACCCTTACCCTTACCCTAATCCTAAACCTAACCCTAACCCTAACCCTAACCCTTACCCTTAAAATCACCCTAACCCTAACACTAAACCTAACCCTAACTCTTAAACCTAAGCCTAAAGCTAACCCTAACCCTAACCCTTACTCTAACCCTAACCCTAACCCTAACACTTACCCTCACCCTAATCCAAATCCTAACCCTTACCCATACCCTAAACCTAACCCTAACCTTAACCCCAACCCTAAACCTAACCCTAACACTAAACCTGAACCTATCACTTACCCTAAACCTAACCATAACCCTAACACTTATACTAACCCTAACCCTAACTCTAAAAATAACCCTTAGCTTAACCCTAACCCTAACACTTACCCTTACCCTAACCCTAACCGTAACACTTACCCTTACCCTAACCCTAACCCTAACCCTTAAACTAACTCTAACCCTAAACCTAACCCTAACCTTACCTTTACCATAACCCTAAACCTAACTCTAACCCTAACCCTAAACCTAACCCTAAACCTAACCCTAACCCATACCGTAGTCCTTGCCGTAACCCTAACCCTAAAACTTACCATTTCCCAAACCCTAACCCTAACCCTAACCATTACCCTAACCCTAACCCTAACCCTAACCCTAACCCCTAACACTAACCCCTAACCCTAACCCTTAACCTAACACTAACCCTAAATCTAACCCTAACCTTACCGTTACCATAACCCTAAACCTAACTCTAACCCTAAACCTAACCCTAACAATAACCCTAAACTTAACGCTAACCCTAACCCTAAACCTTACCCTTACTCTAACCTAACCCTAAACCCAAACCCTAACCCTTAACCTAACACTAACCCTAAACCTAACCCTAACCTTACCCTTACCCTAACCCTAACCCTAACCATAAACCTAAACCTAACCCTAAACCTAACCCTAACCCTTACCCTTACCCACACCATAACCCTAAACTTAAACCTAACCCTAAATCTAACCGTAAACCTAAACTTAACCCTAACCCTTATCCTTACCCTAACCCTAACCCTAAACCTAAACCTAACCCTAACCCTAAACTTAACCCTTACCTCTACCCTAAACCTAACCCTAAACCTAACCCTAACCTTTAACCTTTCCCTAACCCTAACCCTAAACCTAACCTAAACCCTAACACTTACCATAATCCTAACCCTAACCCCAACCCTAAACCTAACCCTAACCCTAACCCTAACCCTTACCCTAACCCTATCCCTAACCCTAACCCTAAATCTAACCCTTACTCTTACACTAACCCTAACCCTAAACCTAACCTTAACCCTTACCCTTACCCTAACCCTAACTCTAACCCTAACCCTTGCCCTAACCCTAATCTTTATCCTTACCCTAACCCTAACCCTAACCAGAACACTTACCCTAACCCTCAACCTAACCCTAAACCTTACCCTTACCCTAAGCCTAACCCTAAACTTAACCCATACCCTAAAACTAACGCTAACCCTAACTCTTATCCTAAACGTAACCCTAACCCTAACGCTTACCCTTACCCTAACACTTACCCTAACCCTAACCCTAACCCTTACCCTTACCCTAACCCTAACCGTAACCTTACCCCCAACACTAAACCTAACCCTAATCCTAACCCTAACACTTACCCTAACCCTAAACCTAAACCTAACACTAAACCTAACACTTACTCTTACCCTAACCCTAAACCTTACCCCTACCCTAACACTAACCCTAACCCAAACCTAACCTAAACCTAACCCTAAACCTAACCCTAACCCTAACCGTAACCCTAAACATAACCCTAACCCTTACCCTAACCTTAACACTAACCCTAATCCTAAACCTAACCCTAACCCTTACCCTTACCACACCATAACCCTAAACTTAAACCAACCCTAACTCTAACCCTAACCCCAAACTTAACCCTAACACTTATCCTTATCCTAACCCTAACCCTAACCCTAAACCTAACACTATCCCTAAACTTAATCCTTACCTTTAATATAACCCTAACCCTAAACCTAACCCTAACCCTTACCCTTACCGTAACCCTAACCCTAACCCTAACTCTAACCTTAAACCTAACCCTTACCCTAACCCTAAATTTAACCCTAACCCTAACCCTAAACTTAACCTAACCCTAACACAAACCTTACCCTAACCCTAACCCTAACCCTAACCCTAACCGTAACCCTAACCCTAATCCTAAACCTAACCCTAACCCTTACTCTTACCAAAACCCTAACCCTAACCCTAACCCTAAAATTAACCCTTATCCTTACACTTACCCTAACCCTAACCCTAACCATAACCCTAACCCTTACCCTTACACTAACGATAACCCTAAACCTAACCCTAACCCTAACCCTAACCCTAACCCCTAAGCTAAAACTAACCATAAACCTGACCCTAACCATTACCCTTACCCTAACTCTAGCCCTATCCCTAACCCTAACACTTACCCTCACCCTAATCCTAACCCTAACCCTAACCCTTACCCTAATCCTAACAGTAACACTTACCCTAACCCTAAACCTAACACTAACACTAACACTATCCCTAACCCTAACCCTTACCCTACCCTAACGCTAACCCTAACCCTAACCCCTAAGCCAAACCCTAACCCTAACCCTAACCCTTACCCTTATCCTAACCCTAACCCTAACCCTAACGCTAACCCTAACCATTACCTTAACCCTAACCCTAACCCTAACACTTACCCTTACACTCACACTAAACCTAACCTTAACTCTAACCCTAACTCTAACCCTTACCCTTATCCTAACCCTAACCCTAACGCTAAACCTTACCCTTACCCTAAACCTAACCCTAACCCTAACCCTTACCCTTACCTTAACCCTAACCTAACCCAACCCTCACCCTAATGTTAACCCTAACCCTAACCCTAACCCTAACCCTAACCTTAACCCCAACCCTAAAGCTAACCCTAACCTTAAACCTAACCCTTACCCTTACCCTAACCCTAATCCTAAACCTAACCCTAACCCTAACCCTTACCCTAACCCAAACCCTAATCCTAACCCTAACCCTTACCCTTACCCTAACCCTAACCCTAAACCTAAACCTAAACCTAACCCTAACCTTAAACCTAACACTTACCCTTGCACTAACCCTAACACTAACCATAAACATAACCCTAACCCTAACCCTAACCCTTACCCTTAGAATAACCCTAACCATAAACCTAACTCTAACTGTTACCCTTACCTTCAACCTAAACCTAACCTTAACCCTAACCCTAACACTAACCATAACCCTAACCTTAACCCTAACCCTTATCCTTACCCTAACCCTAACACTAACCCTAACCCTAAACCTAACACTAACCCTAAACCTAACCCTTACACTTACTATAACCCTAACCGTAACCCTAACCCTAACCCTAACCGTAACTACTAAGCCTAACCCTAACCCTAACGCTAACCCTTACACTTATCCTAAACCTAACTCTAACCCTAACACTTACCCTTAACCTAACCCTAACCCTAAACCTATCCCTAACCCTTACCCTAACCCAAACCCTAATCCTAACCCTAACCCTTACCCTTACCCTAACCCTAACCCTAAACCTAAACCTAACCCTAACCCTAACCTTAAACCTAACACTTACCCTTACACTAACCCTAACACTAACCCTAAACATAACCCTAACCCTAACCCTAACCCTTACCCTTAGCCTAACCCTAACCATAAACCTAACCCTAACGGTTATCCTTACCTTCAACCTAAACCTATCCTCAACCCTAACCCTAACACTAAACATAACCCTAACCTTAACCCTAACCCTTATCCTTACCCTAACCCTAACACTAACCCTAACCCTAAACCTAACCCTAACCCTAAACCTAACCCTTACACATACTATAACCCTAACCGTAACACTAACCGTAACCCTAACCGTAACCACTAAGCCTAACCCTAACCCTAACGCTAACCCTTACACTTATCCTAAACCTAACTCTAACCCTAACACTTACCCTTACCCTAACCCTAACCCTAAACCTAACCCTAACCCTAACCCTCACCCTAACCCTAACCTTAATCCTAACCCTAACCCTTACCCTTTCCCTAAACCTAACTCTAAAACTAATCCTAACCTTAACCTTAACCGTAACCCTTACCCTTACCCTAACCCGAATCCTAAACCTAACCCTAACCCTAACCCTTACCCTAACCCTAACCATAACCCTAACCCTAACACCTAACCCTAATGCTTAACCTAAACCTAACCCTAACCCTAACCTTTACCCTTACCCTAACCCTAAACCTAACTCTAACCCTAAACCTAACCCTAAACCTAAGCTTAACCCTTACCCTAACCCTAACCCTAAACTTAACCCTAAACCTAACCCTAACCCTAACCCTTACCCTTACACTAACCCTAACCCTAAACCTAACCCTAACCCTAATCCTAACCCTAAACTTAACCCTAACCCTAACCCTAACCCTAACACTAACCCTTAACCTTACCCTAACACTAACCCTAAACCTAACTCTAAACCTAACCCTAACCCTAACTCTAACCCTTACCCTAACCCTAACACTAACCCTTACCCTAACACTAACCCTAACCCTAACCCTAACCTTAACCCTAACCCTAACCCTAACTCTAACCTTACCCTTTCCCTAAACCTAACCCTAAACCTAACCCTAAACCTAACTCTAAACCTAACCTTACCCCAACCCTAACCCTAACACTTGCCCTTACCCTAACCCTAACCCTAACCCTAACCCTAAACCTTACTCTAACCCTAACCCTAACCCTAACACTTACCCTAACCCTAATCCTAACTCTAACCATAACCCTTACCCTAACCCTAACCCTAACACTTACCCTTACCCCAACACTAACCCTAACCCTTACCCTTACCCTAACCCTAACCCTAACCCTTACCCTAACCCTAACCCTAACACTAACCCCTAAACCTAACCCTTAACCTAACACTAACCCTAAACCTAACCCTAACATTACCCTTACCCTAACCCTAAACCTAACTCTAACCCTAACCCTAACCCTAACCCTAACCTTAACGCTAACCTTAACCCTAACCCTAACCCTAATCCGTAACCTTACCCTAACCCTAAACCTAAACCTAACCCTAACCCTCACCCTAACCCTAACCTTAACCCTAACATTAAACCTAATCCTTACCCTTACCCTAACCCTAACCCTAAACCTAACACTAACACCAACCCTAACCCTAAACCTAACCCTAACACTAACCCTTACCCTACCCTAACCCTAACCCTAACCCTAACCCCTAATCCTAAGCCTAAGCCTAAGCCTAACCCTAACCCTAACCCTTACCCTTATCCTAACCCTAACCCTAACCCTAACACTTACCCTTACCCTAAACCCTGCCCTAACCCTAACGCTAACCCTAACCATTACCCTAACCCTAACCCTGACCCTAACACTTACCTTTAATCTAACACTAAACCTAATATTAACTCTAGCCCTAATCCTAACCCTTATCCTTATCCTAACCCTTACCCTAACCCTAACCCTAAATCTTACCCTTACCCTAAACCTAAACTTAACCCTTACCCTAAACCTAACCCTAATCCTAACCCTTACTCTTACCTTAACCCTAACCCTAACCCTAAACTTAACCCATAACCTAAACCTAACCCTAACCATAACCGTTACCCTAACACTTACCCTAAACCTAACCCTAATCCTAACACTTACCCTTACCCTAACCCTAACCCTAACCCTTACCCTAATCCTAACAGTAACCCTTACCCGAACCCTAACCCTTACCCTAACCAAAACCCTAACCCTAAGCCTAACCCTAAACCTTACCCTTCCACTAAACCTAACCCTAAAACTTACCCTAATCCTAAACCTAACACTAACCCTAACACTTACCCTTACCCTAACCCTAACCCTTACCCTAACCCTAAAACTTACCCTAACCCTAACCCTAACCCTAACCCCTAACCCTAACCCTTAACCTAACACTAACCCTAAACCTAACCCTAAGCGTACCCTTACCCTAACCCTAATCCTAAACCTAACCTAACCCTAAACCTCATCCTTACCGTAACCCTAACCCTAACCGTAATCTTACCCTTACCCTAACCCTAAACATAAACCTAACACTAACACTAACCCTAACACTAACCATAAACCTTACCCTACCCTAACGCTAACCCTAACCCTAACCCCTAAGCCTAACCCTAACCCTAACTCTAACCCTAACCCTTACCCTTATCCTAACCCTAACACTAACCCTAACACTTACCCTTACCCTAAACCCTACCCTAACCCTAACGCTAACCCTAACCATTACCCTAACCCTAACCTTAAACCTAACACTTACCCTTACACTCACACTAAACCTAAACTTACCCTTACCCTAAACCCTACCCTAACCCTAACTCTAACCCTTACCCTTAACATAACCCTAACCCTAAACCTTACCCTTACCCTAAACCTAACCCTAACCCTTACCCTAAACCTAATCCTAACCCTAACCCTTACCCTTACCTTAACCATAACCCTAACCCAACCCTTACCCTAATGCTAACCCTAACCCCAACCCTAACCCTCACCCTAAAACTTCCCCTTACCCTAACCCTAACCATAACCTTAACCCCAACAATAAACCTAACCCTAACTGTAACTCTAACCCTTAATCTTACCCTAACCCTAAACCTAAACCTCACCCTAACCCTAACCCTAACCCTTACCCTAACCCAAACCCTAATCCTAACCCTAACCCATACCCTTACCCTAAACCTAAACCTAACCCTAAACCTAACCTTAAACCTAACCCTTACCCTTACACTAACCCTAACCCTAACCCTAAACATAACCCTAACCCTAACCCTTACATTTAGCCTAACCCTAACCCTAAACCTAACCCTAACCTTTACCTTCACCTTCACCCTAAACCTAACGTTAACCCTAAGCCTAACACTAACCCTAACCCTACCCTTAACCCTAACCATTATCCTTACCCTAACCCTAACCCTAACCCTAACCGTAACCCCTAAGCCTAACCCTAACCCTAACACTAACCCTAACCCTTATCCTAACCCTAACTCTAACCCTAACCCTAACCCTAGCCCTAACCCTAACCCTTACTCTAACCCTAACCCTAATCCTAACCCTAACCCTTACCCTTACCCTAACCCTAACTCTAAAACTAATCCTAACCTTAACCTTAACCGTAACCCTTACCCTTACCCTAACCCGAATCCTAACCCTAACCCTAACCCTTACCCTAACCCTAACCATAACCCTAACCCTAACCCTAACACCTAACCCTAACGCTTAACCTAAACCTAACCCTAACCATAACCTTTACCCTTCTCTAACCCTAAACCTAACTCTAACCCTAAACCTAACCCTATACCTAAGCTTAACCCTTACCCTATCCCTAACCCTAACCCTAACACTAACCCGTACCCTAACCCTTACCCTTACACTAACCCTAACCCTAAACCTAACCCTAACCCTAATCCTAACCCTTAACTTAACCCTAACCCTAATCCTAACCCTAATGCTAACCCTTAACCTTACCCTAAAACTACCCCTAAACCTAACTCTAAACCTAACTCTAAACATAACCCTAAACCTAAACTTAACCCTAACCCTAACTCTAACCCTGACCCTAACCCTAACAGTAACCCTTACCCTAACACTAACCCTAACCCTAAACTTAACCCTAACCCTAACCCTAACCCTAACCCTAACACTTGCCCTTACCCTAACCCTAACCCTAACCCTAACCCTTACTCTAACCC
>NW_028327391.1:363980-373980 GCF_031878675.1 Megascapheus bottae
ACCCTAACCCTTACTCTAACCCTAACCCTAACCCTAACCCTTACACTTACACTAACCATAAACCTAACCCTAACCCTAACCCTACCCTAACCCTAACCCTTACCCTTAACCTACACCTAAACCTAACCCTAAACCTAACCCTAAAACTTACCCTTACCCTTAACCTAACACTAATCCTAACCCTTACCCTTACCCTAACCCTAACCTTAACCTTAACCCTAATCTTAATCCTTACCCTAACCCTAACCCTAACACTAACCTCCACCCTAACCCTAACCCTAACCCTAAAATTAACCCTTACCTTACCCTAACCCTAACCCTAAAACTAACCCTAAACCTAACCCTAAGCCTTCCCCTTACCATAATCCTAACCCTAAACCTAACCCTAACCCTAACCCTAACCCTAACCCTAACCTTACCCTTACCCTAACCCTAGCCCTAACCCTAAACCTAAACCTTACCCTTACCCTAACCCTAACCCTAAACCTAATCATAAGCCTAACCCTTACCCTAACCCTAACCCTAATCCTCACCCTAACACTAAACCTAAACCTAACCCTAACCCTAACCTTAACCCTTACACTTACACTTACCCTAACCCTAAACCTAACCATAACCCTAACCCTAACCCTAACTCTTACCCTTACCTTAACCCTAAACCTAAACCTAACCCTAACCCTTACCATTACCCTAACGCTAACCCTTACCTTAACCCTAACCCTAACCCTTAACTTAACCTTAACCCTTACCCTTATCCTTTCCGTAATCCTAACCCTAACCCTAACCCTAAACCTAAACCTTACCCTTACCCTAACCCTAACCCTAAACCTAACCCTAACCCTAACCCTAACCCTTTACCCTTACCCTAACCCTAACCCTAACCCTAATCCTTACCATAACCCTAACCCTAACCCTAAACCTAAACCTAACCCTTACCCTTACCTTCACCCTAAACCTAACTTTAACACTAACCCTAACACTAACCCTAACCCTAACCATAACCCTAACCCTTATCCTTACCCTAACCCTAACCCTAACCCTAACCCTAACCCTAACCCTAACCCTAAACCTAACCATTACACTTACACTAACCCTATCCCTAACCCTAACTGTAACCCCTAAGCCTAACCCTAACCCTGACGCTAACCCGTACCCTTATCCTAACCCTAACTCTAACCCTGACCCTTACCCTTACCCTAACCTTAACCCTAAACCTAACCCTAACCCTAACCCTTACCCTAACCCTAACCCTAATCCTAACCCTAACCCTTACCCTTACCCTAACCCTAACTCTAAAACTAATCCTAACCTTAACCTTAACCGTAACCCTTACCCTTACACTAACCCGAATCCTAACCCTAACCCTAACCCTAAACCTAACCTTTACCCTAACCCTAACCATAACCCTAACCCTAACACCTAACCCCAACGCTTAACCTAAACCTAACCCTAACCCTAACCTTTACCCTTACTCTAACCCTAAACCTAACTCTAAACCTAAACCCAACCCTAAACCTAAGCTTAACCCTTACCCTAACCCTAACCCGAAACATAAGCCTAACCCTAACCCTAAACTTAACCCTAAACCTAACCCTAACCCTAACCCTTACCCTTACACTAACCCTAACCCTAAACCTAATCCTAACCCTAATCCTAACCCTAATCTTAACCCTAACCCTAACCCTAACGCTAACCCTTAACCTTACCCTAACCCTAACCCTAAACCCAATCCTAACCCTAATCCTAACCCTTATCTTAACCCTAACCCTAACCCTAACCCTAACGCTAACCCTTAACCTTACCCTAACACTAACCCTAAACCTAACTCTAAACCTAACCCTAACCCTAACTCTAACCCTTACCTAACCCTAACCCTAACCCTTACCCTAACCCTAACCCTAACGCTAACCCTAACCTTAACCCTACACCTAACCCTAACCCATGCCCGTACCCTAACCCTAAACCTAACCCTAACCCTAACCCTACCCTAACCCTAACTCTTACCCTTACCCTACACCTAAACCTAACCCTAACCCTAACCCTAAACTTTACCCTTACCCTAAACCTAACACTAATCCTAACCCTTACCCTTACCCTAACCTTAAACTTAACCTTAACCCTAACCTTAATACTTACCCTAACCCTAACCATAACACTAACCTCCACCCTAACCCTAACCCTAACCCTAAAATTAACCCTTACATTACCCTAACCCTAACCCTAAACCTAACCCTAACCCTAACCCTAAACCTTCCCCTTACCGTAACCCTAACCCAAAACCTAACCCTAAACCTAACCCTAACCCTAACCCTTACCCTTAACCTAACCCTAAGCCTAACCCTTACCATAACACATACCCTCATCCTATTCCTAACCCTAACCCTTACCCTTACCCTAACCGTAACCCTAAACTTAAACCCAACCCTAAACCTAACCCTAACCCTAACCCTAAACCTAACACTTACCCTAACCCTAACCCTAACCCTAACACTTACCCTAACCCTAACCCTAACTCTAACAAGAACCCTTACCCTAACCCTAACCCTAACACTTACCCATACACAACCCTAACCCTAACCCTAACCCTTACCTTAACCCTAACCCTAACCCTTACCCTAACCCTAACACTAACACCTAATCCTAACCCTTAACCTAACACTAACCCTAAACCTAACCCTAACCTTACCCTTTCACTAACCGTAAACCTAACTCTAACCCTAACCCTAACCCTAACCCTAACCTTAACGCTAACCTTAACCCTAACCCTAACCCTAATCTGTACGCTTACCCTAACCCTAACACTAACCCTAACCCTAAACCTAACCCTAACCCTAACCTTAACCCTAACATTAACCCTAATCCTTACCCTTACCTAACCCTAACCCTAACCCTTACCCTAATCCTAACAGTAACCCTTACCCTAACCCTAAACCTAACCTTTACCCTAACCCTAACCCTAACCCTAACCCTAAACCTTACCCTTACACTAAACCTAACCCTAAACCTTACCCTAATCCTAAAACTAACACTAACCCTAACACTTACCCTTACCCTAACCCTAACCCTTAACCTAACCCTAACACTTACCCTAACCCTAACTCTAACCCTAACCCTTACCCTTACCTTCACCCTAAAACTAACCTTAACCCTAACCCTAACACTAACAATAACCCTAACCTTAACCCTAACCCTTAACCTTACCCTAACCCTGACACTAACCCTAACCCTAAACCTAACCCTAACCCTAAACCTAACCCTTACACTTACCTAACCCTTACCCTATCCCTAACAGTAACCCCTAAGCCTAACGCTAACGATAACGGTAACCCTTACCATTATCCTAACCTTACCCCTAACCCTAACCCTTACCCTAACCCTAATCCTAACCCTAACCCTTACCCTTACCCTAACCCTAACTCTAAAACTAATCCTAACTTTAACCTTAACAAATAACCCTTGCCCTTGCCCTAACCCGAATCCTAACCCTAACCCTAAACATAACCTTTACCCTAACCCTAACCATAACCCTAACCCTAACACCTAACCTAACACTTAACCAAAAACTAAACCTAACCCTAACCTTTACCCTTACTCTAACCCTAAACCTAACTCTAAACCTAACCTTAACTCTAACCCTAACTCTAACCCTTACCCTTATCCTAACCCTAACCCTAACCCTAATCCTTACCCTTACCCTAAACCTAACCCTAACCCTTACCCTAAACCTAACCCAACCCTAACCCTTACCCTTACCTTAACCCTAACCCTAACCTAACCCTTCCCCTAATGCTAACCCTAACCCTAACCCTAACCCTAACCCTTACCCTTACACTAAACCTAACCCTAACCTTAACCCCAACCATAAACCTAACCCTAACAGTAACCCTAACCCTTACCCTTACCCTAACCCTAACCCTAAACCAAACCCTAACCCTAACCCTAATACTTACCCTAACCCAAACCCTAATCCTAACCCTAACCCTTACCCTTACACTAACCCTAACCCTAACCCTAACCCTAAACCTAACCCTAACCCTAAACTTAACCCTAACCCTTACCCTTACACTAACCCTAACCCTAACCCTAAACATAACCCTAACCCTAATACTAACCCTTACCCTTAGCCTAACCATAACCCTAAACCTAAACCTAACACTTACCCTTACCTTCACACTAAACCTAACCTTAACCCTAACCCTAACAGTAACCCTAACCCTAACCTTAACCCTAACCCTTATCCTTACCCTAACCCTAACATGAACCCTACCCTAAACCTAACCCTAACCCTAAACCTAACCCTTACACTTACCCTAACCCTACCCCTACCCCTAACAGTAACCCCTAAGCCTAACCCTAACCCTAACACTAACCCTTACCCTTACCCTTATCCTAACCCTAACTCTAACCCTAACCCTTACCCTTACCCTAACCCTAACCCTAAAGCTAACCCTAACCCTAACCCTAACCCTTACCCTAACCCTAACCCTAATCCTAACCCTAACCCTTACCTTACCCTAACCCTAACTCTAAAACTAATCCTAACCTTAACCTTAACCGTAACCCTTAGCCTTACCCTAACCCGAATCCTAACCCTAACCCTAACCCTAACCATAACCCTAACACTAACACCTAACCCTAACGCTGAACCTAAACCTAACCCTAACACTAAACTTTACCCTTACTCTAACCCTAAACCTAACTCTAACCCTAAACCTAACCCTAAACCTAAGCTTAACCCTTACCCTAACCCTCACCCCAACCCAAAATATAACCCTAACCCTAACCCTAAACTTAACCCTAAACCTAACCCTAACCCTAACTCTAACCCTTACCTAACCCTAACACTAACCCTAACCTTAACCCTAAACCTAACCCTAACCCTTGCCCTTACCCTAACCTTAACCCTAACCCTAGACCTTACTCTAACCCTAACCCTAACCCTAACCCTTACACTTACACTAACCCTAAACCTAACCCTAACCCTAACCCTACCCTAACCCTAACCCTTACCCTTAACCTACACCTAAACCTAACCCTAAACCTAACCCTAAAACTTACCCTTACCCTAAACCTAACACTAATCCTAACCCTTACCCTTACCCTAACCCTAACCTTAACCTTAACCCTAACCTTAATCCTTACCCTAACCCTAACCCTAACACTAACCTCCACCCTAACCCTATCCCTAACCCTAAAATTAACCCTTATCTTACCCTAACCCTAACCCTAAACCTAACCCTAAACCTAACCCTAAGCCTTCCCCTTACCGTAATCCTAACCCTAAACCTAACCCTAACCCTAACCCTAACCCTAACCCTAACCTTACCCTTACCCTAACCCTAGCCCTAACCCTAAACCTAAACCTTACCCTTACCCTAACCCTAACCCTAAACCTAATCATGAGCCTAACCCTTACCCTAACCCTAACCCTAATCCTCACCCTAACACTAAACCTAAACCTAACCCTAACCCTAACCTTAACCCTTACACTTACACTTACCCTAACCCTAAACCTAACCGTAACCCTAACCCTAACCCTAACTCTTACCCTTACCCTAACCCTAAATCTAAACCTAACCCTAAACCTTACCATTACCCTAACGCTAACCCTTACCTTAACCCTAACCCTAACCCTTAACTTAACCTTAACCCTAACCCTTATCCTTTCCGTAATCCTAACCCTAACCCTAACCCTAAACCTAACCCTAACCCTAAACCTAAACCTTACCCTTACCCTAACCCTAACCCTAAACCTAACCCTAACCCTAACCCTAACCCTAACCCTTTACCCTTACCCTAACCCTAACCCTAACCCTAACCCTAACCATAACCATAACCCTAACCCTAACCCTAACCTAACACTTACCCTTACCCTAAACCTAACCCTAACCCTTACCCTTACCCTAATCCTAACCCTAACCCTAACCCTTACCATAACACGTACCCTCACCCTATTCCTAACCCTAACCCTTACCCTTACCCTAACCCTAACCCTAAACTTAAACCCAACCCTAAACCTAACCCTAACCCTAACCCTTAAACTAACACTTACCCTAACCCTAACCCTAACCCTAACACTTACCCTAAGCCTAACCCTAAGTCTAACAATAACCCTAACCCTAACCCTAACCCTAACACTTACCCTTACCCCAAACCTAACCTTAACCCTAACCCTTAACCTAACCCTAACCCTAACCCTTACCCTAACCCTAACCCTAACACTAAACCCTAACCCTAACCCTTAACCTAACACTAACCCTAAACCTAACCCTAACCTTACCCTTACCCTAAGCGTAAACCTAACTCTAACCCTAACCCTAATCCTAACCATTCCCCTTACCCTAATGCTAACCCTAACCCTAACCCTCACCCTATCCCTTACTCTTACCCTACCCCTAACCCTAACCCTAACCGTAACCCTAACCCTTACCCTTACCCTAACACTAACCCTAAACCTAACCCTAACCCTAACCCTAACCCTTACCCTAACCCAAACCCTAATCCTAAACCTAACTCTTACCCTTCCCTAACCCTAACCCTAAACCTAAACCTAACCCTAACCCTAACCTTAACCCTAACACTTACCCTTACCCTAAACCTAACCCTAACCCTAACCCTAAACCTAACCCTAAACCTAAACCTAACCCTTACCCTTAGCCTAACCCTAACCCAAAACCTAACCCTAAACCTAACCGTAAACCCTAAGCCTAACCCTACCCCTAACGCTAACCCTTACCCTTATCCTAACCCTAAACCTACTCTAACCCTAAACCTAACCCTAACCCTAAGCCTAACCCTTACCCTAACCCTAACCCTAACCCTTACCTTTACCCTAACCCAACCTTAAACCTAACCCTATCCCTAAATCTAATCATAACATTAACCCTCACCCTAACCCTAACACTTCCTTTACCCTAACCCTAACAATAAACTTAACACTAACCCTAACCCTAAAACTAACCCTATCGACAACTCTTACCCTTGCCCTAACACTAACACTAAACTAACAATAACTCTAACCCTAACCCATAATCCTAACCCTAACCCTAACCCTAACCATTATTCTAACCCTAACGCGAACCCTAACACTTACCCTTACCCTAACCCCTACCCTAACCCTATCCCTAACCCTAAACCTTACCCTAAACTTAACCCTAAACCTAACCCTAACCCTAACACTAACACTTACCCTTACCCTAATACTAATCCTAACTCTAAACCTTATCCTAACCCTAAACCTAACCCTAACCCTTAACCCAACCCTAACACTAACATTAACCCTAAACCTAACCCTTACCCTAACCCTAACCCTAACCCTAACACTAACCCTAACCCCTAACCCTCACCCTAACAATAACACTAACCCCTAACCCTAACCCTAACTCTAACCCTTACCCTTATCCTAAACCGAACCTAACTCTAACACTTACCCTTACCCTAATCTCTACCATAACCCTAACCCTACCCTTACCCTAACCCTAACCCTAACCCTAATTCTTACTTTTACCCTAAACATAAACCTAACCCTAACCTTAACCCTAACCCTTGCCCTTACCCTAACCTTAAACCTAACCCTAACCCTAACACTTACCCTTACCCTTACCCTTACCTTAACCCTAACCCTAACCCTAACCCTTACCATTACCCTAACGCTAAACCTAACCCTAACCCTAACCCTATCCCTAACCGTAACACTAACCTTAACCCTAAACCTAACCCTAACCCTTACCCTTACCCTCACCCTAACCCTAACCTTAAACCTAACCCTAACTCTAAACCTGACCCTACACTTAACCTTAACGGTTATCCTTACCCTAACCCAAACCCTAACCTTAACCCTAAACCTAACCCTGACGCTCAACTTAACCCTTACCTTTCCCCTAACCCTAACCCTAAACCTAACCCTAACCCTTACCATTACCCTAATCCTAACCCTAACCCTAACCCTAACACTAACCCTAAACTTAACCCTAAACCTTACCCTAACCCTAACTCTAACCCTAACCCTAAACCTAACCCTAACCCTAACCATAACCCTTAACCTTGCCCTAACCCTAACCCTAAATCTAACCCTTACCCTACACTAACCCTAACGCTAAACCTAACACTAAACCTTACCCTTACCCTAACCGTAACTCTAACCCTAACGCTTACCGCACCCTAACCCTAACCCTAAACCTAACCTAAACCCTAAACCTAACCATTGCCCTTGCCCGAAACCTAACCCTAAACCAAACCCTAACCCTCACCCTAACTCATAACTCTTACCCTAACCCTAACCCTAACCCTTACCCTTACTTTAACCCTAACCCTAAACTTATCGCATACCCTAAACCTAACCCTAACCCTAACCCTTACCCTAACACTTACCCTAAACCTAACCCTAACCCTAACACTTACCCTTACGCTAACCCAAATCCTAACCCTAACACTTACCCTAATCCTAACCCTAACCCTTACCCTAAACCTTACCCTTACCCTTACCCTAACCTAATCCTAACTCTAACCCTAAATCTAACCCTAACCCTAACCCTTACCCTAACCCTATACCTAACCCTTACCCTAAACCTAACCCTAACCCTAACCCTAACCTTAACCCTAACCCTAACCCTAATCCTATCCCTTACCCTTACTCTAAACCTAATCCTAAACTTAACCCTAAACCTATCCCTAAACCTAAACTTAACGCTAACCCTAACCCTAATCATTGCCCTTACCTTAAACCTAACCCTAACCCTAAAACTAACCCTAACCCTAACCCTAACCCGTACCCTTACCCTAACACTAACCCTAAACCTAAAGATAACCCTAACGATAACTCTTAACCTAACACTTATCCTTATACTAACCCTAACCCTAACACTTACCCTAACCCTAAACCTAACACTAAAAATAAATCTTACCCTAGCCTTAACCCTAAAACTTACCCTTACCCTAACCCTTACCATAAACCTAACCCTAACCCTTACCCTAACCCTAACCCTAAGTCCTAACCCTAACCCTTAACATAACACTAACCCTAAACCTAACCCTAACCTTACCCTTACCCTAACCCTAAACCTAACTCTAACCATAACCCTAACCCTAACATTAACCCTAACCCTAACCCTAACCCTTACCCTTACCCAAAACCTAACCTTAAACCTAACCCTAATCCTAAACCTAACCCTAACCTTAACCCTAACACTAACCCTAATTCTTACCCTTACCCTAACCCTAACCCTAAACCTAAGCCTAACACTAACCCTAACCCTAACACTAACCCTTACCCTACCCTAACCCTAAACCTAACTCTAACCCCTAAGCAGAACCCTAACCCTAACCCTAAACCTAACCCTTACCCTAAACCCTATCTTAACCCTAACGCTAACCCTAACCATAACCTTAACCCTAACCCTAACCCTAACACTTACCCTTACCCTAACACTAAACCTAAACTTAACTCTAACCCTAACTCTAACCCTTACACTTATCCTAACCTTAACTCTCACCCTAACTCTAACCCTTACCCTCATCCTAACACTTACCTTACCCTAACACTAACCCTAACCTTAACCCCAACCCTAAACCTAACACTAACCGTATCCCTAACCCTTACCCTTACCCTAACCGTAACCCTAACCCTAACCCTTACCCTAACCCTAACCCTTACCCAAAACCTAACCCTAACCCAACCCTTACCCTCACCCTAACCCTAACCCTAACGCAAAACTTAACCCTTACCTTTACCCTAACCCTAACCCTAAACCTAACCCTAACCCTTACCATTACCCTAACCCTAACCCTAAACCTAACCCTAACCCTAAACTTAACCCTAAACCTTACCCTAACCCTAACCCTAATCCTAACCCTAAACCTAACCCTAACTCTAAACTTAATCCTAAACCTTACCCTAACACTAACCCTAACCCTAACCCTAAACCTAACACTAACCCTAACCCTTACCCTTACCCTAACCCTAAACCTAACCCTAAATCTAACCCTTACCCTTACACTAACC
>NW_028327391.1:376480-381480 GCF_031878675.1 Megascapheus bottae
CCCTAACACTAACCCTAAACCTAAGCATAACTCAAACTCTAACCCCTAACCCTAACCCTAACCTTAACCCTAACTCTAACTCTACCCCTTACACTTACCCTTACCCTTAACCTAAACCTAACCCTAACACTTAACCTTAACCCTAAACCTAACCCTTACCCTTACCCTAACCCTACCCTAACACTTACCCTAACCCTAACCCTAACCGTAAACTTAACTGCAACACTAAATCTAACCGTAAGCATAACCCTAACACTTACCCTTACCCTATCCGTAAACCTTAACCTAACCCTAACCCTAACTCTAATCCAAAACCTTACCCTAACCCTAACCCTAATCCTAAACCTAAAGCTTACCCTAACCCTAACCCTAACCATAACCATAACCCTAACCTTAAGCATAAACCATACCCTTACCCTAACCCTAACCCTAACCCTCACCTTTACCCTTACCCTAACCCTAAACCTAAACCTAAGCTTAACCCTTACCCTTACCCTCACCATAACCCTAACCTTAACCCTAACTCTTACCCTTACCCTAACCCTAACCCTATCCCTAACCCTTATCCTAACCGTAACCCTAAACCTAAACCTTACCCTTATCCTAACCCTAACCCTAACACTAACCTTAACACTAACCCTAATCCTAACACAAACCCTTACCCTTACCCTAACCCTAACCATAAACCTAACCCGAACAATAACCTATCCCTAACCCTAACTCTTATCCTTACCCTAACCCTAATCCTAACCCTAACCCTAACCCTTAACCTTACTCTAAACCTAACCCTAAACCTAACTTTTACCCTAACCCTAACCCTAAACCTTTCCTTTACCCTAACCCTAACCCTAACCCTAACCCTTACTCTAACCCTAACCCAACCCTAAAGTTTACCCTTAGCCTAAACATAACTCTAAACCTAAACCTTACCCTTACCCTAAACCGAGCACAAACCCTTACCCTTACCCTTACCCTAAACCTAACCCTAACCCTAAACCTAACCCTTACCCTAATCCTAAACCTAACCCTATCCTCAAACCTAACCCTAAACCTAACCCTAACCATAACTCTTACCCTTACCCTAACGCTAACATTAACCCTAACCCTAATACATAGCCTTACCGTTACCCTAACCCTAAACCCTAACCTTTCCTATTCCTAACCCTAACCATAACCCTAACCCTAAACTTAACCTTAATCCTAACCCTAACCCTAACCCTTACCCTTACCCTAAACCTAACCCTAAACCTAACTTTTACCCTAAACCTAACCCTAAACCTTGCCCTTACCCTAACCCTAACCCTTACCCTAACCCTAACTCTTACCCTTACCCAAACACTAACTCTAACCCTAACCCTAACTCTAACACATATCCTTACCCTAACCCTAACCCAAACCCCTAACATTTCCCTATTCCTAACCTTAACCCTAACCCTTTCCCTTACCCTAACCCTATCCCCAAACCTAACCCTAAACCTAACCCTAACCCTAACCCTAACCCTTACCCAAAACCTAACCCTAATGCTAACCCTTACCCTTAACCTAAACCTAACCCTAACACTTAACCTTAACCCTAAACCTAACCCTTACCCTTACCCGAACCCTAACCCTAACACTTACCCTAACCCTAACCCTAACCCTAAACTTAACTGCAACACTAAAACTAACCCTAATCCTAACCCTAACTCTTACCCTTATCATATCCGTAAACCTAAACCTAATCCTAAACCTAACCCTAACCCAAAACCTTACCCTAACCTACCCCTAATCCTAAACCTAACCCTTACCCTAACCCTAACCCTAACCCTAACTTTAAGCATAACCCTTAACCTTACCCTAACCCTAACCCTAACCTTTACCCTTACCCTAACCCTAACCCTAAACCTAAGCTTAACCCTTACCCTTACCCTCACTCTAACATTAACCTTAACCCTAACCCTAACCCTAAACTTAACCCTAACCCTTACCCTTACCCTAACCATAAGCCTAAACCTAAACCTTACCCTAACCGTAACCCTAACCCTAACCCTTACACTTACCCTAACCCTAACACTAACCTTAACACTAACCCTAACCCTAACACTATCCCTTGCCCTTACTCTAACCCTAACCCTAAACCTAACCCGAACAATAACCCTATCCCTAAACCTAACTCTTATCCTTACCCTAACCCTAACCTAACGCTTACCCCAACCCTAACCCTAACCCTTACTCTAACCCTGACCCTAATCCTAAACCTAAGCCTTACCCTTACACTAACCCTAACCCTAACCCGAACCCTAACGCTTACCCTAACCCTAACCATAACCCTAAGCCTTATCCTGAACCTAACCCTAACCCTAAAACTAACCCCAACACATACCCTTAACCTAAACCTAAACCTCACCGTAACCTTAACCCTAAAACTAACCCTAAACCTAACCGTAACCCTAACCCTAACCCTAACCCTAACCGTAACCCTAAACGTAACCCTAACGCTAACCCTAACCCTAAACCTAAACCTAACCCTAACCCTAACACTTACCCTTACCCTAACCCTAACCCTAAACCTAACCATAACCCTAACAATAACCCTAACAGATACCCTAAACCTAACCCTTACCCAAACCCTAACCCTAACCCTAAACCCTAACCTTAACCCTTAACCTAACCCTAACCCTAACAATAACCCTAACCCTTACCATTACCCTAAACCTCAACCTAACTCTAACCCTAACCCTAACACTAACCAGAAACCTTACCCTAACCATAACCCTAACCCTAACTGTTACCCTAAACCTAACTCTAACCCTAATCATAACCTTAACCCCAACCCGAAACCTAACCCTAAAATTAACCCTTACCCTAAACCTAACAGTAAACCTAACCCTAACCCTAACCCTAACCCTAACCCTTACCCTAACCCTAACCCTAATCCTAAACCTAACTCTTACCCTTACCCTAACAATAACCCTAACCCTAAACCTAAACCTAACCCTAACCTTAAACTTCACCCTAACCCTTACCCTTAGCCTAACCCTAACCGTAAACCTAAAACTAAACCTAGCCCTAACCTTAACCCTAACCCTTAACCTTACCCTAACCCTAACCCTTACCCTAACCATAACCCTAAAACTAACCCTAACACTTACCATAACCCTAACCCTAACGCTTATCCTAACCCTAACACTAACCCTAACCCTAACCCTTGTCCTAACCCTAACCCTAACACTAACCCTAACACATACCCTTACCCTAACCCTCACCCTAAACCTAACCCTTACACTAACACTTACCCTTACCCTAACCCTAACCCTAACCCTAACCCTAACACTTATCCTAAACCTAAACCTAACCCTAACTCTAACCCTTACCCTAAACATTACCCTAACCCTAACCCTAACCTTAACCCTAACACTAACCCTTCCCCATACCCTAACCCTAAACCTAACCCTAACCCTAACCCTTACACTTACCCTAACCCTAATTCTAACCCTAACCCTAACCCTAACCCTAAAACTTACCCTTTCCCTAAACCTAACCCTAACCCTTACACTAAACATAACCCTAACCTTAAACCTAAACCTAACCCTTACCTTAACCCTAACCCTAACACATACCCTTACCCTAACACTAACCCTAACCTTAACCGTAACCCTAATCCTAACCCTAACCCTAAACCTAATCCTAACCCTAACCCTAACCCTTACCCTTACCCTAACCCTAACCCTAACCCTAAACCTAACCCTAACCCTTACCCTTACCCTCATCCTAACCCTAACCTTTATGCTAAACCTAACCCTAACTGTAACCCCTAACCATAACCCTAACAATAACCCTAGCCCTTACAATTATCCTAACCCTAACCCTAACCCTAACACTTACCCTTACCCTAACCCTAAACCTAACCCTAACCGTAACCGTAACCCTAACCCTTACCCTTATCCAAACCCTAACACTCACCCTAACCCTAACCCTAAACCTTACCATCACCCTAAACCGAACACTAAGAATTACCCTAAACCTAACCCTAACAATAACCCTAATCCTAACCCTTACCCATACCTTAACCCTAACCCTAACCCTAACCCCTAACCTTAACCCTTAACCTAACCTAACCCTAACCTTTACCCTTACCCTAACCCTAACAGTAAACCTAACCCTAAACGTAACCCTAACCCTAACCCTTACCTTAACCCTAACCCTAATCCTAACCCTAACCCTAAACCTAACCCGAACAATAACCCTTATCCTAACTCTAACCATAACCCTAACCTTACCCTTACCCGAAACCTAACCCTTACCCTAACCCTAAAGCTATCCTTAACCCTAACACTAACCATAACCCTTACCCTTAACCGAACCCTAACCCTAAACCTAACCCTAACCCTAACGCTAACCTTAACCCTTACCCTAACCCTAAACCTAAACTTAACCCTAACCCTTACCCTTACCCTAACCCTAACCCTAACCCTTATCCTTTCCCTAACCCTAACCCTAACCCTAACCCTAACCCTAACCCTAACCCTAACCCTAACCCTAACCATAACCCTTACCCTTACCCTAACACTAACCCTAACCCTAACCCTAACCCTAACTCTAAACCTAACACTTACCCTAACCCTAACCCTAACCCTAAAGCTTACCCTAACCCTAACCCTAACCCTAACCCTTATCCTAACCCTAACCCTAACCATAACCCTAACCCTAACACATACCCTTACCCTAAACCTAACCCTACCCCTAACTGTAACCCTAAACCTAACCGTAAACCTAACACTAACCCTAACCCTACCCCTAACCCTAAGGCTAACCCTAACTCTAACCCTTACCCTTACCCTAACTCTAATCCTAACCCTTACCCTAACCCTGAACCTAACCCTATCCCTAACCCTAACCCTAACTTTTACCCTTACCCTAACCCTAACCCTAAACCTAATCCCAACCCCTAACCCTTACCCTAACCCTAACCCTAACCCTAATCCTAACCCTAAACCTAACCATAACCCTAACTCTAACCC
>NW_028327391.1:383980-398980 GCF_031878675.1 Megascapheus bottae
AGCCTAACCCTTACCCTAACCCTAAACCTTATCCTAAACCTAACCCTTACCCTTACCATAACCCTAACCCTAACCCTAACCCTAAAACTAACCCTAACCCTATCCTTAACCCTAACCTTTACCCTTACCCTAACCCTAAACCTAAACCTACCCCTAACCCTAACCTTTATCCTAACCCTAACCCTAATCCTAACCTATCCCTTACCCTTTTCCCATCCCTAACCCGAACCTTAACCCTAACCCTAACCCTTACACTTACCCTAACACTAACACTAACCCTAACCATAACCCTAACCCTATCCCTAACCTTAAAACTTACCCTTACCCTAACCCTAAACCTAAACCAATCCCTAAATGTAACCCCTAACCCTAACCCTAACACTAACCCCTACCCTTACCCCAACCCTAACCCTAAACTTAATGCTAACCCAAACCCTAACCCTAACCCTTACCCTAATCCTAACCCTAACCCTAAACCTTACCCTAACCCTAAACCTAAACCTAACCCTAACCCTTACCATTTCCCTAACCCTAACCCTAACTCTCACCCTAACCCTTACCCTTAACCTAACCCTAACACTAAACCGAACCGTAACCCTAGCGCTTACACTTTAGCTAACCCTAACCCTAACCCTAACCTTAACTCTAACGCTAACCCTAACCCTAACCCCTACGCCTACCCTAACCCTAACCCTAACCCTAACTCTTACACATACCATAACCATAAACCTAAACTTAACCCAAACTCTAAACCTAACCCTCAACCTAACCCTAACCCTTACCCTTACCCACACCCTAACTCTAAACTTAACCCTAACCCTTACCCTAACCCTAAACCTAATCCTAACCCTAACCTTTACCCTTACCATAACCCTAACCCTAACCCTAAACATAACCTTAACCCTATCCTTAACCCTAACCCTTACCCTTACCCTAACCCTAACTCTAACCCTAACCCTTACCCTTACCCTAACCCTAACCCTAAAACTAACCCTAACCCTAACCCTAAACATAACCCTAACCCTAAAACTTACCTTTACACTCACCCTAAACCTAAACTTAACCCTAACCATAAACCTAACCCTAACGTTTACCCTTTCCCTAACCCTAACCTTAACTTTTACCTTTACCCTAACACTAAACCGAACTTTAACCCTAACCCTAACCCTTACCCTTAACCTAAACCTAACCCTAAACCTAACCGTAACCCTTACCCTTACCCCAACCCTAACCCTAACCGTAACCCCAAACCTAAACTTAACCTTAACCCTAACCCTTATCCTTTCCCTAACCCTAACCCTAACCCTAAACCTAACCCTAACCCTAAACCTAACCCTTACCCTTACCCCAAACCTAACCCTAAACCTAACTCTCACCCTTACCCTTACCCGAACTCTAACCGTAACCCTAACTCTAACCCTTACCCTTACCCTAACCCTAACTCTAACTCTAAACCTAAACCTACCCCTAACCCTAACCATAACCATATCCTAACCATAAGCCTAACCCTAACCTAACCCTTACCCTTATCCTAAACCTAACCCTAAGCTCAACCCTAACCCTTACCCTTACACTTACCCTAACACTAACAATAAACCTAACCATACCCCTAAACCTATCCCTAACCATAAACCTTACCCTTACCCTAACCCTAACCCTAACTTTAATGCTAACCCAAACCCTAAAACTAACCCTTATCCTAACCCTAAACCTAACCCTAATCCTTACCCTAACCCTAACACTAACCCTAACCCTAACCCTTACCCTTACACTAACCCTAAACTTAACCCTAACCCTAACCCTTACCCTTACCCTAACCCTAACCCTTAACCTTACCCAAACCCTACCACTAACCCTAACCCTAACCCTAAACCTTACCCTTAACCTAAACCGAACCCTAAGCCTTACACTAAACCTAACCCTAACAATAACCCTAACCCTTACCTTCACCTTAACCCTAACCCTAACACTAACCCTAACCCTAACCCTAACACATACCCTTAACCTAACCCTAAACTTAACCGTAACCCTAAACCTAACCCTAATAATAACCCTAACCCAAAACCTAACTATTACACTAAGCCTAACCCTATCCCTAACCCTTACACTTACCCTAACCCTAACCCTAACCTTAACCCCAACCCTTAACCTAAACCCAACTCTAACGCTAACCCTTACCCTTACCCTAACTCTAACTCTAAACCTAACCCTAAACCTAAACTTAACCCCAACACTATACCTAATCCTAACCCTAACCCTTACCCTAACCCCTACCCTAACCCTAACCCTAACCCTAACCCTTACCCTAACCCTAACCCTAACCCTTACCCTAAAACTAACCCTAAACCTAACCATAACCCCAACCCTAACCATAACCCTAACCCTTACCCTTACCCTAAACCTAACCCTAAACCTAACCCTAACCCTAAACCTTACACTTACCCTAAACCTAACCCTAATCCTAATCCTAACCCTATCCTTAACCCTAACCCTTACCTTTTCCCTAAAACTAACCCTAACCCTAACCCTAACACTAAACCTAACCCTAACCATAACCCTTACCCTTACCCTAACACTAACCCTAACCCTAAACTTAACCCTAACACTAAACCTAACACTTACCCTAACCCTAACCCTAACCCTAACCCTAAAGCTTACCCTAACCCTAACCCTAACCCTAACCCTTATCCTAACCCTAACCCTAACCATAACCCTAACCCTAACACATACCCTTACCCTAACCCTAACCCTACCCCTATCCGTAACCCTAAACCTAACCCTAAACCTAACCCTAACCCTAACCCTAAACTGAACCCTATCTGTAACTCTAAATCTAACCCTAACCCTACCCCTAACCCTAAGGCTAACCCTAACCCTAACCCTTACCCTTACCCTAACTCTAACCCTAACCCTTACCCTAACCCTGAACCTAACCCTATCCATAACCCTAACCCTAACTTTTACCCTTACCCTAACCCTAACCCTAAACCTAATAATAATCCTAACTCTAACCCTAACACTTACACTAAACCTAAACCTAATCCCAACCCCTAACCCTTACCCTAACCCTAACCCTAACCCTAAACCTAAAACTAACCCTACCCTAACCCTTACACTTACCCTAATCCTAACCCTAAACCTAACCATAACCCTAACTCTAACCCTAACCCTTACCCTTAAACTAACCCTAACCCTAACCCCTAACCCTAACCCTTACCCTAACCCTAACCCTAACCGTACCCCTTACCCTAACCCTAACCCTGACCCTAATCCTTACCCTAAACCTACACTTAAACCCAACTCTAACCCTTACCGTAAACCTAACCCTAACCTAATCTTTACCCTAAATATAACCCTAATCCTAAACCTAACCCTTACCCTTACCTTTACCCTGACCCTAACCCTAACCCTTACCCTTACTCTTACCCTAACGCTAAGCCTAACCCTAACCCTAAACATAAACCTAACCGTAACACATAACCTTACCCTAACCCTAACCCCAACCCTAACCGTAACCCTAAACCTAACCCTAAACCTAACCCTAACCCTAACCCTCACCCTTACCATAACCCTAAACCTAACTCTAAACCTAACCCAAACCCTAACTGTTACCCTAACCCTAACCCTAATCATAACACTAACCCTTACCCTTACCCTAACCCTAACCCTAACCCCACCCCTAACCCTAACCCTAACCCTAAACGAACCCTAACCCTTACCCTAACCCTAACCCTAACCCTTAACCTAACCCTAAACCTAACCCTAACCCTAACCCTAACCCTAACCCTTACCATTACCCTAACGCTAAGCCTAAACCTAACCCTAAACATAAACCTAACCGTAACACATAACCTTACCCTAACCCTAACCCCAACTCTAACCGTAACCCTAAACCTAACCCTAAACCTAACCCTAACCCTAACCCTCACCCTTACCATAACCCTAACCCTAACTCTAAACCTAACCCAAACCCTAACCGTTACCCTAACCCTAACCCTAATCATAACACTAACCCTTACCCTTACCCTAACCCTAACCCTAACCCTACCCCTAACCCTAACCCTAACCCTAAACCTAACCCTAACCCTTACCCTTACCCTAACCCTAACCCTAACCCTTAACCTAACCATAAACCTAACCCTAACACTAACCCTAACACTAACCCTAACCCTAAAACTAAACCTAATCCTAACCCTAAACCTTACCCTTACCCTAACCCTAACACTATCCCTTACCCTAACCCTAACCCTATCCCTAACTCTAACCCTTACCCTTACCCTAGCCCTAGCCCTAAACATAAACCTAACCCTAACACTAACACTAACACTAACTCCTAACCCTAACCCTAAAGCTAACCCTAAACCTAACCCTAAACCTTATCCTTATCCTAACCCTAACCCTAACACTTACCCTTACCCTAACCCCTACCCTAACCCTAACCCTAACCCTAACCCTTACCCTAAACCTAACCCTAACCCTTACCCTAAAACGAACCCTAAACCTAACCCTAACCCCAACCCTAACCATAACCCTAACCCTTACCCTTACCCTAAACCTAACCCTAAACCTATCCCTAACCCTAAACCTTACACTTACCATAAACCTAACCCTAATCCTAATCCTAACCCTATCCTTAACCCTAACCCTTACCTTTTCCCTAACCCTAACCCTAACCCTAAACCTAACACTAAACCTAACCCTAACCATAACCCTTACCCTTTCCCTAACCCTAACCTTAACCTTTACCTTTACCCTAACACTAAACAGAACTTTAACCCTAACCCTAACCCTTACCCTTAACCTAACCCTAATCCTAAACCTAACCGTAACCCTTACCCTTACCCCAACCCTAACCCTAACCGTAACCCCAAACCTAAACTTAACCTTAACCCTAACCCTCATCCTTTCCCTAACCCTAACCCTAACCCTAAACCTAACCCTAACCCTAAACCTAACCCTTACCCTTACCCTATACCTAACCCTAAACCTAACTCGCACCCTTACCCTTACCCGAACTCTAACCGTAACCCTAACTCTAACCCTTACCCTTACCCTAACCCTAACCCTAACCTAACCCTTACCCTTAACCTAAACCTATCCCTAAGCTTAACCCTAACCCGAACCCTTACACTTACCCTAACACTATCACCAAAGCTAACCATACCTACCCCTAAGCCTAACCCTAACCCTTACCCTAACCCTAACCCTAACCCTAACCTAACCCTTACCCTTAACCTAAACCTATCCCTAAGCTTAACCCTAACCCGAACCCTTACACTTACCCTAACACTATCACCAAAGCTAACCATACCCCTAACCCTATTCCTCACCCTAAACCTTACCCTTATCCTAACCCTAACCCTAAACCTAACCCTAACTGTAACCCCTAACCCTAACCCTAAACCTAACCCTTACCATTACCCTAACCCTAACCCTAACCTTAATGCTAACCCAAACCCTAATCCTAACCCTTACCCTAACCCTAACCCTAACCCTAATCCTTACCCTAACCCTAACCCTAACCCTAACCCTTACCCTTTCCCTAACCCTAACCCTAACTCTAACCCTAACCCTTACCCTTAACCTAACCCTAACACTAAACCTAACCGTAACCCTAATGCTTACCCTTTCCCTAAACCTAACCCTAACCCTAACCTTAACTCTAACGCTAACTTAACCCTAATCCCTACGCTTACCCTAACCCTAACCCTAACTCTAACCCTAACCCTTACCCTTAACCTAACCCTAACACTAAACCTAACCGTAACCCTAATGCTTACCCTTTCCCTAAACCTAACTCTAACCCTAACCCTAACCTTAACTCTAACGCTAACCTAACCCTAACCCCTACGCTTAGCCTAACCCTTACCCTAACCCTAAACCTTATCCTAAACCTAACCCTTACCCTTACCATAACCCTAACCCTAACCCTAACCCTAAAACTAACCCTAACCCTATCCTTAACCCTAACCTTTACCCTTACCCTAACCCTAAACCTAAACCTACCCCTAACCCTAACCTTTATCCTAACCCTAACCCTAATCCTAACCTATCCCTTACCCTTTTCCCATCCCTAACCCGAACCTTAACCCTAACCCTAACCCTTACACTTACCCTAACACTAACACTAACCCTAACCATAACCCTAACCCTATCCCTAACCTTAAAACTTACCCTTACCCTAACCCTAAACCTAAACCAATCCCTAAATGTAACCCCTAACCCTAACCCTAACACTAACCCCTACCCTTACCCCAACCCTAACCCTAAACTTAATGCTAACCCAAACCCTAACCCTAACCCTTACCCTAATCCTAACCCTAACCCTAAACCTTACCCTAACCCTAAACCTAAACCTAACCCTAACCCTTACCATTTCCCTAACCCTAACCCTAACTCTCACCCTAACCCTTACCCTTAACCTAACCCTAACACTAAACCGAACCGTAACCCTAGCGCTTACACTTTAGCTAACCCTAACCCTAACCCTAACCTTAACTCTAACGCTAACCCTAACCCTAACCCCTACGCCTACCCTAACCCTAACCCTAACCCTAACTCTTACACATACCATAACCATAAACCTAAACTTAACCCAAACTCTAAACCTAACCCTCAACCTAACCCTAACCCTTACCCTTACCCACACCCTAACTCTAAACTTAACCCTAACCCTTACCCTAACCCTAAACCTAATCCTAACCCTAACCTTTACCCTTACCATAACCCTAACCCTAACCCTAAACATAACCTTAACCCTATCCTTAACCCTAACCCTTACCCTTACCCTAACCCTAACTCTAACCCTAACCCTTACCCTTACCCTAACCCTAACCCTAAAACTAACCCTAACCCTAACCCTAAACATAACCCTAACCCTAAAACTTACCTTTACACTCACCCTAAACCTAAACTTAACCCTAACCATAAACCTAACCCTAACGTTTACCCTTTCCCTAACCCTAACCTTAACTTTTACCTTTACCCTAACACTAAACCGAACTTTAACCCTAACCCTAACCCTTACCCTTAACCTAAACCTAACCCTAAACCTAACCGTAACCCTTACCCTTACCCCAACCCTAACCCTAACCGTAACCCCAAACCTAAACTTAACCTTAACCCTAACCCTTATCCTTTCCCTAACCCTAACCCTAACCCTAAACCTAACCCTAACCCTAAACCTAACCCTTACCCTTACCCCAAACCTAACCCTAAACCTAACTCTCACCCTTACCCTTACCCGAACTCTAACCGTA
This sequence comes from Megascapheus bottae, assembly GCF_031878675.1. NCBI lineage: Eukaryota > Metazoa > Chordata > Mammalia > Rodentia > Geomyidae > Megascapheus > Megascapheus bottae. Next base: position 391,240 of record NW_028327391.1, read on the forward strand.
ACCCTAACTCTAACCCTTACCCTTACCCTAACCCTAACTCTAACTCTAAACCTAAACCTACCCCTAACCCTAACCATAACCATATCCTAACCATAAGCCTAACCCTAACCTAACCCTTACCCTTATCCTAAACCTAACCCTAAGCTCAACCCTAACCCTTACCCTTACACTTACCCTAACACTAACAATAAACCTAACCATACCCCTAAACCTATCCCTAACCATAAACCTTACCCTTACCCTAACCCTAACCCTAACTTTAATGCTAACCCAAACCCTAAAACTAACCCTTATCCTAACCCTAAACCTAACCCTAATCCTTACCCTAACCCTAACACTAACCCTAACCCTAACCCTTACCCTTACACTAACCCTAAACTTAACCCTAACCCTAACCCTTACCCTTACCCTAACCCTAACCCTTAACCTTACCCAAACCCTACCACTAACCCTAACCCTAACCCTAAACCTTACCCTTAACCTAAACCGAACCCTAAGCCTTACACTAAACCTAACCCTAACAATAACCCTAACCCTTACCTTCACCTTAACCCTAACCCTAACACTAACCCTAACCCTAACCCTAACACATACCCTTAACCTAACCCTAAACTTAACCGTAACCCTAAACCTAACCCTAATAATAACCCTAACCCAAAACCTAACTATTACACTAAGCCTAACCCTATCCCTAACCCTTACACTTACCCTAACCCTAACCCTAACCTTAACCCCAACCCTTAACCTAAACCCAACTCTAACGCTAACCCTTACCCTTACCCTAACTCTAACTCTAAACCTAACCCTAAACCTAAACTTAACCCCAACACTATACCTAATCCTAACCCTAACCCTTACCCTAACCCCTACCCTAACCCTAACCCTAACCCTAACCCTTACCCTAACCCTAACCCTAACCCTTACCCTAAAACTAACCCTAAACCTAACCATAACCCCAACCCTAACCATAACCCTAACCCTTACCCTTACCCTAAACCTAACCCTAAACCTAACCCTAACCCTAAACCTTACACTTACCCTAAACCTAACCCTAATCCTAATCCTAACCCTATCCTTAACCCTAACCCTTACCTTTTCCCTAAAACTAACCCTAACCCTAACCCTAACACTAAACCTAACCCTAACCATAACCCTTACCCTTACCCTAACACTAACCCTAACCCTAAACTTAACCCTAACTCTAAACCTAACACTTACCCTAACCCTAACCCTAACCCTAACCCTAAAGCTTACCCTAACCCTAACCCTAACCCTAACCCTTATCCTAACCCTAACCCTAACCATAACCCTAACCCTAACACATACCCTTACCCTAACCCTAACCCTACCCCTATCCGTAACCCTAAACCTAACCCTAAACCTAACCCTAACCCTAACCCTAAACTGAACCCTATCTGTAACTCTAAATCTAACCCTAACCCTACCCCTAACCCTAAGGCTAACCCTAACCCTAACCCTTACCCTTACCCTAACTCTAACCCTAACCCTTACCCTAACCCTGAACCTAACCCTATCCATAACCCTAACCCTAACTTTTACCCTTACCCTAACCCTAACCCTAAACCTAATAATAATCCTAACTCTAACCCTAACACTTACACTAAACCTAAACCTAATCCCAACCCCTAACCCTTACCCTAACCCTAACCCTAACCCTAAACCTAAAACTAACCCTACCCTAACCCTTACACTTACCCTAATCCTAACCCTAAACCTAACCATAACCCTAACTCTAACCCTAACCCTTACCCTTAAACTAACCCTAACCCTAACCCCTAACCCTAACCCTTACCCTAACCCTAACCCTAACCGTACCCCTTACCCTAACCCTAACCCTGACCCTAATCCTTACCCTAAACCTACACTTAAACCCAACTCTAACCCTTACCGTAAACCTAACCCTAACCTAATCTTTACCCTAAATATAACCCTAATCCTAAACCTAACCCTTACCCTTACCTTTACCCTGACCCTAACCCTAACCCTTACCCTTACCCTTACCCTAACGCTAAGCCTAACCCTAACCCTAAACATAAACCTAACCGTAACACATAACCTTACCCTAACCCTAACCCCAACCCTAACCGTAACCCTAAACCTAACCCTAAACCTAACCCTAACCCTAACCCTCACCCTTACCATAACCCTAAACCTAACTCTAAACCTAACCCAAACCCTAACTGTTACCCTAACCCTAACCCTAATCATAACACTAACCCTTACCCTTACCCTAACCCTAACCCTAACCCCACCCCTAACCCTAACCCTAACCCTAAACGAACCCTAACCCTTACCCTAACCCTAACCCTAACCCTTAACCTAACCCTAAACCTAACCCTAACCCTAACCCTAACCCTAACCCTTACCATTACCCTAACGCTAAGCCTAAACCTAACCCTAAACATAAACCTAACCGTAACACATAACCTTACCCTAACCCTAACCCCAACTCTAACCGTAACCCTAAACCTAACCCTAAACCTAACCCTAACCCTAACCCTCACCCTTACCATAACCCTAACCCTAACTCTAAACCTAACCCAAACCCTAACCGTTACCCTAACCCTAACCCTAATCATAACACTAACCCTTACCCTTACCCTAACCCTAACCCTAACCCTACCCCTAACCCTAACCCTAACCCTAAACCTAACCCTAACCCTTACCCTTAACCTAACCCTAACCCTAACCCTTAACCTAACCATAAACCTAACCCTAACACTAACCCTAACACTAACCCTAACCCTAAAACTAAACCTAATCCTAACCCTAAACCTTACCCTTACCCTAACCCTAACACTATCCCTTACCCTAACCCTAACCCTATCCCTAACTCTAACCCTTACCCTTACCCTAGCCCTAGCCCTAAACATAAACCTAACCCTAACACTAACACTAACACTAACTCCTAACCCTAACCCTAAAGCTAACCCTAAACCTAACCCTAAACCTTATCCTTATCCTAACCCTAACCCTAACACTTACCCTTACCCTAACCCCTACCCTAACCCTAACCCTAACCCTAACCCTTACCCTAAACCTAACCCTAACCCTTACCCTAAAACGAACCCTAAACCTAACCCTAACCCCAACCCTAACCATAACCCTAACCCTTACCCTTACCCTAAACCTAACCCTAAACCTATCCCTAACCCTAAACCTTACACTTACCATAAACCTAACCCTAATCCTAATCCTAACCCTATCCTTAACCCTAACCCTTATCTTTTCCCTAACCCTAACCCTAACCCTAAACCTAACACTAAACCTAACCCTAACCATAACCCTTACCCTTTCCCTAACCCTAACCTTAACCTTTACCTTTACCCTAACACTAAACAGAACTTTAACCCTAACCCTAACCCTTACCCTTAACCTAACCCTAATCCTAAACCTAACCGTAACCCTTACCCTTACCCCAACCCTAACCCTAACCGTAACCCCAAACCTAAACTTAACCTTAACCCTAACCCTCATCCTTTCCCTAACCCTAACCCTAACCCTAAACCTAACCCTAACCCTAAACCTAACCCTTACCCTTACCCTATACCTAACCCTAAACCTAACTCGCACCCTTACCCTTACCCGAACTCTAACCGTAACCCTAACTCTAACCCTTACCCTTACCCTAACCCTAACCCTAACCTAACCCTTACCCTTAACCTAAACCTATCCCTAAGCTTAACCCTAACCCGAACCCTTACACTTACCCTAACACTATCACCAAAGCTAACCATACCTACCCCTAAGCCTAACCCTAACCCTTACCCTAACCCTAACCCTAACCCTAACCTAACCCTTACCCTTAACCTAAACCTATCCCTAAGCTTAACCCTAACCCGAACCCTTACACTTACCCTAACACTATCACCAAAGCTAACCATACCCCTAACCCTATTCCTCACCCTAAACCTTACCCTTATCCTAACCCTAACCCTAAACCTAACCCTAACTGTAACCCCTAACCCTAACCCTAAACCTAACCCTTACCATTACCCTAACCCTAACCCTAACCTTAATGCTAACCCAAACCCTAATCCTAACCCTTACCCTAACCCTAACCCTAACCCTAATCCTTACCCTAACCCTAACCCTAACCCTAACCCTTACCCTTTCCCTAACCCTAACCCTAACTCTAACCCTAACCCTTACCCTTAACCTAACCCTAACACTAAACCTAACCGTAACCCTAATGCTTACCCTTTCCCTAAACCTAACCCTAACCCTAACCTTAACTCTAACGCTAACTTAACCCTAATCCCTACGCTTACCCTAACCCTAACCCTAACTCTAACCCTAACCCTTACCCTTAACCTAACCCTAACACTAAACCTAACCGTAACCCTAATGCTTACCCTTTCCCTAAACCTAACTCTAACCCTAACCCTAACCTTAACTCTAACGCTAACCTAACCCTAACCCCTACGCTTAGCCTAACCCTTACCCTAACCCTAAACCTTATCCTAAACCTAACCCTTACCCTTACCATAACCCTAACCCTAACCCTAACCCTAAAACTAACCCTAACCCTATCCTTAACCCTAACCTTTACCCTTACCCTAACCCTAAACCTAAACCTACCCCTAACCCTAACCTTTATCCTAACCCTAACCCTAATCCTAACCTATCCCTTACCCTTTTCCCATCCCTAACCCGAACCTTAACCCTAACCCTAACCCTTACACTTACCCTAACACTAACACTAACCCTAACCATAACCCTAACCCTATCCCTAACCTTAAAACTTACCCTTACCCTAACCCTAAACCTAAACCAATCCCTAAATGTAACCCCTAACCCTAACCCTAACACTAACCCCTACCCTTACCCCAACCCTAACCCTAAACTTAATGCTAACCCAAACCCTAACCCTAACCCTTACCCTAATCCTAACCCTAACCCTAAACCTTACCCTAACCCTAAACCTAAACCTAACCCTAACCCTTACCATTTCCCTAACCCTAACCCTAACTCTCACCCTAACCCTTACCCTTAACCTAACCCTAACACTAAACCGAACCGTAACCCTAGCGCTTACACTTTAGCTAACCCTAACCCTAACCCTAACCTTAACTCTAACGCTAACCCTAACCCTAACCCCTACGCCTACCCTAACCCTAACCCTAACCCTAACTCTTACACATACCATAACCATAAACCTAAACTTAACCCAAACTCTAAACCTAACCCTCAACCTAACCCTAACCCTTACCCTTACCCACACCCTAACTCTAAACTTAACCCTAACCCTTACCCTAACCCTAAACCTAATCCTAACCCTAACCTTTACCCTTACCATAACCCTAACCCTAACCCTAAACATAACCTTAACCCTATCCTTAACCCTAACCCTTACCCTTACCCTAACCCTAACTCTAACCCTAACCCTTACCCTTACCCTAACCCTAACCCTAAAACTAACCCTAACCCTAACCCTAAACATAACCCTAACCCTAAAACTTACCTTTACACTCACCCTAAACCTAAACTTAACCCTAACCATAAACCTAACCCTAACGTTTACCCTTTCCCTAACCCTAACCTTAACTTTTACCTTTACCCTAACACTAAACCGAACTTTAACCCTAACCCTAACCCTTACCCTTAACCTAAACCTAACCCTAAACCTAACCGTAACCCTTACCCTTACCCCAACCCTAACCCTAACCGTAACCCCAAACCTAAACTTAACCTTAACCCTAACCCTTATCCTTTCCCTAACCCTAACCCTAACCCTAAACCTAACCCTAACCCTAAACCTAACCCTTACCCTTACCCCAAACCTAACCCTAAACCTAACTCTCACCCTTACCCTTACCCGAACTCTAACCGTAACCCTAACTCTAACCCTTACCCTTACCCTAACCCTAACTCTAACTCTAAACCTAAACCTACCCCTAACCCTAACCATAACCATATCCTAACCATAAGCCTAACCCTAACCTAACCCTTACCCTTATCCTAAACCTAACCCTAAGCTCAACCCTAACCCTTACCCTTACACTTACCCTAACACTAACAATAAACCTAACCATACCCCTAAACCTATCCCTAACCATAAACCTTACCCTTACCCTAACCCTAACCCTAACTTTAATGCTAACCCAAACCCTAAAACTAACCCTTATCCTAACCCTAAACCTAACCCTAATCCTTACCCTAACCCTAACACTAACCCTAACCCTAACCCTTACCCTTACACTAACCCTAAACTTAACCCTAACCCTAACCCTTACCCTTACCCTAACCCTAACCCTTAACCTTACCCAAACCCTACCACTAACCCTAACCCTAACCCTAAACCTTACCCTTAACCTAAACCGAACCCTAAGCCTTACACTAAACCTAACCCTAACAATAACCCTAACCCTTACCTTCACCTTAACCCTAACCCTAACACTAACCCTAACCCTAACCCTAACACATACCCTTAACCTAACCCTAAACTTAACCGTAACCCTAAACCTAACCCTAATAATAACCCTAACCCAAAACCTAACTATTACACTAAGCCTAACCCTATCCCTAACCCTTACACTTACCCTAACCCTAACCCTAACCTTAACCCCAACCCTTAACCTAAACCCAACTCTAACGCTAACCCTTACCCTTACCCTAACTCTAACTCTAAACCTAACCCTAAACCTAAACTTAACCCCAACACTATACCTAATCCTAACCCTAACCCTTACCCTAACCCCTACCCTAACCCTAACCCTAACCCTAACCCTTACCCTAACCCTAACCCTAACCCTTACCCTAAAACTAACCCTAAACCTAACCATAACCCCAACCCTAACCATAACCCTAACCCTTACCCTTACCCTAAACCTAACCCTAAACCTAACCCTAACCCTAAACCTTACACTTACCCTAAACCTAACCCTAATCCTAATCCTAACCCTATCCTTAACCCTAACCCTTACCTTTTCCCTAAAACTAACCCTAACCCTAACCCTAACACTAAACCTAACCCTAACCATAACCCTTACCCTTACCCTAACACTAACCCTAACCCTAAACTTAACCCTAACTCTAAACCTAACACTTACCCTAACCCTAACCCTAACCCTAACCCTAAAGCTTACCCTAACCCTAACCCTAACCCTAACCCTTATCCTAACCCTAACCCTAACCATAACCCTAACCCTAACACATACCCTTACCCTAACCCTAACCCTACCCCTATCCGTAACCCTAAACCTAACCCTAAACCTAACCCTAACCCTAACCCTAAACTGAACCCTATCTGTAACTCTAAATCTAACCCTAACCCTACCCCTAACCCTAAGGCTAACCCTAACCCTAACCCTTACCCTTACCCTAACTCTAACCCTAACCCTTACCCTAACCCTGAACCTAACCCTATCCATAACCCTAACCCTAACTTTTACCCTTACCCTAACCCTAACCCTAAACCTAATAATAATCCTAACTCTAACCCTAACACTTACACTAAACCTAAACCTAATCCCAACCCCTAACCCTTACCCTAACCCTAACCCTAACCCTAAACCTAAAACTAACCCTACCCTAACCCTTACACTTACCCTAATCCTAACCCTAAACCTAACCATAACCCTAACTCTAACCCTAACCCTTACCCTTAAACTAACCCTAACCCTAACCCCTAACCCTAACCCTTACCCTAACCCTAACCCTAACCGTACCCCTTACCCTAACCCTAACCCTAACCCTAATCCTTACCCTAAACCTACAC
>NW_028327391.1:403980-431480 GCF_031878675.1 Megascapheus bottae
ACTGTAACCCTAAACCTAACCCTAAACCTAACACTAACCCTAACCCTACCCCTAACCCTAAGGCTAACCCTAACCCTAACCCTTACCCTTACCCTAACTCTAACCCTAACCCTTACCCTAACCCTGAACCTAACCCTATCCCTAACCCTAACCCTAACTTTTACCCTTACCCTAACCCTAACCCTAAACCTAATCCTAACCCTAACCCCAACCCTAACACTTACACTAAACCTAAACCTAATCCCAACCCCTAACCCTTACCCTAACCCTAACCCTAACCCTAACCCTAAACCTAAACCTAACCCTACCCTAACCCTTACACTTACCCTAATCCTAACCCTAAACCTAACCATAACCCTAACTCTAACCCTAACCCTTACCCTTAAACTAACCCTAACCCTAACCCTAACCCTTACCCTTACCTTAAACCTAATCCTAACCCTAAACCTAACCCTAACCCTTACACTTACCCTAAACATAACCCTAACCCTAACACTTACCCTTAACCTAAACCTAACCATAACCCTAAAACTTACCCTAACCCCAAACCTAACCCAAACTCTTACCCTAACCCTAACCATAACACTGACCCTAAGCCTTACCTTAAACCTAACCCTAACTCCTAACCCTAACCCTTACCCTTTCCATAAACCTAAACACTAACCCTAACCGTAACCCTAACCCTAACCCTAACTCTTACCATTACTCTAACCCTAAACCTAACGCTAAACCTAACAATAACCCTTATCCTTACCCTTACCCTAACCCAAAACCTACCCCTAACCCAAAAACTTACCCTAACCCTAACCTTAACCACAACACTAAATCTTTCCCTAAACCTAACCCTAACCCTAACCCTAACCCTTACCCTAACCCTAACCCTAATCGTAACCATAACCCTTACCCTTACCCTAACCCTAACCCTAACCTTAACACTACACCTAACCCTAAACCTAACCTTAACCCTAACCCTTATCCTTTCCCTAACCCTAACCCTAACCCTAACCCTAACCCTAACCCTAAGCTTAACCCTAAACCTAACCCTTACCCTTACCCTAACCCTAACCCTAAACCTAACCCCAACCCTTACCCTCATCGTAACCCTAACCCTAACCCTTACCCTAACCCTAATCCTAACCCTAACCTAACCCTTACCCTTTCCCTAAACCTAACCCTAACTGTAACACTAAACCTTACCCTTAACCTAACCCTAAGCCTAAACCTAACTCTAACTCTAACCCTAACCTTAAACCTAACCCTTACCCTAAACCTAACCCTAACCCTTACCCTAAACCTAACCTTAAACCTAACCCTAACCCTAATCCTAACACTAGCCCTAACCCTAACCTTAACCCTCACCAAAACCCTAACCCTAAACCTTACCCTTACCCTAACCTAAACGTAACCCTAACCCTTACTCTTACCCTAACCCTAAACCTTAACCTAACCCCAAACCTAAACCTAACCCTAACCCTAATCCTAACCCTTACCCTAACCCTAACCCTTACCCTAACCCTAACGTTAACCCCAACACTAAACCTAACCCTAACTGTAACCCTAACTCTAACCCTTACCCTTACCCTACCCAAACCCTAAACCTAACCCTAACCCTAACCCTAACACAGACCCTTACCCTAACCCTAACCCTAACCCTAATCCTAACGTTAACACCAACACTAAACCTAACCCTAACCCTAAACCTAACCCTAACCCTAACCCTAAACCTAACCCTTACCCTAACCCTAACCTTCAGCCCAACACTAAACCTAACCCTAACCCTAACCCTTACCCTTACCCTAAACCAAACACTAAACCTTACCCTAACCCTAACCCTAACCCTAACTCTTACCCTTAACCTAACCCTAACCCTAACTCTAACCCTTACCATAAACCTAAACCTAACCCTAACCCTAACCCTAACTCTTACCATTACTCTAACCCTAAACCTAATGCTAAACATAACAATAACCCTTACCCTTACCCTTACCCTAACTCTAAATCTAACCCTAACCCAAAAGCTTACCCTTAACCTAAACCTAACCCTAACCCTAACCATTACCCTAACCCTAACCTTAACCACAACACTAAATCTAACCCTAAACCTAACCCTCACCCTTACCCTTACCCTAACCGTAACCCTAAAACTAACCGTAACCCTAACCCTAACCCTAAACCTTACCCTAACTCTAACCCCAATCCTAACCCTAAACCTTACCCTTACCCTAACCCTAACCCTATCCCTAAACCTAAACCTAACCCTAACCTTAACACTAACCCTAACCCTTACCCTAACCCTAACCCTAAACCTAACAATAACCCTAACCGTAACCCTTTCCCTAGACCTAAACCTAACCCTACCCCTAACCCTTACCCTAACCCTAATCATAACACTAACCCTTATCCTAATACTATCCCTAACCCTAAGCCTAACCCTAACCCTTAACCTAACCCTAACACTAACACTAACCATTAACCCTAACCCATACCCTAACCCTATCCCTAACCCTAACCCTAAACCTTACCCTAACCCTAACCCTAACACTTACCCTAACCCTAACACTAACCCTTACCCTAAACTTAGCCCTTACCCTAACCCCAACCCTAACCTTAACACTACCCCTAACCCTAAACCTAACCTTAACCCTAACCCTTATCCTTTCCCTAACCCTAACCCTAACCATAAACCTAAGCTTAACCCTAAACCTAACCCTTACCCTTACCCTAACCCTAACCCTAACCCTAAACCTAACCCTAAACCTTACCCTTATCGTAACCCTAACCCTAACCCTAACCCTAACCTTAACACTAACCCTTACCCTTACCCTAACCGTAACCCTAACTGTAACCCTAAACCTAACCCTAAACCTAACCCTAATCCTTACCCTAACCCTAATCCTAACCCTAACCTAACCCTTACACTTACCCTAATCCTAACCCTAACCTTAGCCCTACCCCTAACCCTAAACCTAACCCTTACCTTTACCCTAACCCTAACACTACCCTTAATGCTAAACCTAACCCTAACCCTAACCATTACCCTAACACTAACACTAACCCTGATCCTTTCCCTAACCCTAACCCTAACTGTAACACTAAACCTTACCCTTAACCTAACCCTAAGCCTAAAAATAACCCTAACCCTAACCCTAACCTTAACCCTAAACCTAACACTAAACCTAACCCGACCCCTTACCCTAAACCTAACCTTAAACCTAACCCTACCCCTAAACCTAACACTAACCCTAACCCTAACCTTAACCCTCACCCTCACCCTAACCCTAACCCTAACCCTTACCCTTACCCTAACCTAACCCTAACACTTACCCTTACCCTAACCCTAAACCTAACCCTAACCCCAAACCTAAACCTAACCCTAACCCTAACCATTACCCTAACCCTAACGTTAACCCCAACACTAAACCTAACCCTAACCCTTACCCTTACCCTACCCAAACCCTAAACCTAACCCTAATCCTAACCCTAACACATAACCTTACCCTAACCCTAACCCTAACGTTAACACCAACACTAAACCTAACCCTATCCCTAAACCTAAACCTAACCCTAACCCTAACCCTAACAATAACCATTACCCTAACCCTAAACCTAATCGTAACTCTAACCCTTACCCTTACCCTAACCCTAACCCTAACCCTAAACCTAACGCTAACCTTAACCCTAACCCTTACCCTAACCCTAACCCTAAACCAAAACCTAACCCTAACCCTAACCCTAATCCTTACCCTTAACCTAACCCTTACCCTAAACCTAACCCTAACCCTTACCCTTACCCAACCCTAACAATCACCTTAACCCTAAACCTAGCTCTAAACTTAACCTTAAACCTAAACCATATCCTTTCCCTAACCCTAAACCCTAACCCTAACCCTAACCCTAACCTAACCCCTAACCCTAACACTGCCCTAACCCTTACCCTTTACCTAACCCTAACGCTAATCCTAACCCTAACCCTTACCCTAACCCTAACCATATCCCTAACCCTTACCCTTACCCTAAACCTAAACCTAACCCTAAACCTAACCATTACCCTTACCTTAACCCAAACCGTATCCCTAACCCTAAACCTTACCCGTATCCTAAATCTAACCCGAACCCTTACCCTAAACGTAACCCTAACCCTAACCCTAACCCTAACCCTTACCCATACCTTAACCCTAACCCTTACCCTTATCCTAATGCTAAACCTAACCCTTACCCTAATTCTAAACTTAACACATACCATTACCCTAACCGTAACCCTAACCCTAAACGTAATCCTAAACCTAACCATAACCCTAACCCTAACCCTAACCCTTACCCTAAGCCTAACCTTAACCCCAACACTAAACCTAACCCTAACTCTAACCCTTACTCTATCCCTATCCCTAACCCTAACCCCAACGCTTATCCTAAAACCAACCCTAACCCTGACCCTTACAATAACCCTAACCCTAACCCCTAACCCTTACACTAACCCTAACACTAACACTAACCCTAACCCTTACCCTAACCCTAAACCTAACTCTAACCCTAAACCTAACCTTAACCCCAACACTAAACCTAACCCTAACTCTAACCCTTACTCTATCCCTATCCCTAACCCTAACCCCAACGCTTATCCTAAAATCAACCCTAACCCTAACCCTTACAATAACCCTAACCCTAACCCCTAACCCTTACCCTAACCCTAAACCTAACTCTAACCCTAAACCTAACCTTAACCCTTACCCTAACCCTAATCCTAAACCTTACACTAACCCTAACCTCAAACTTAACCCTAACCCTAACCCTTACCCTTACCCTAAACCTAAACCTAAACCTAATCCTAACCCTAAACCTAACCCTAACCCTTACCGTTACCCTAACCCTAAACCTAACCCTAACCCTTACCGTTACCCTAACCCTAACCCTAACCCTAACCCTTACCTTAACCCTAACCCTAACCCTAACCCTTACCTTAACCCTAACCCTAACCCTAAACCTAACAATAATCCTAACCCTAACCCTTTCCCTAACCCTAACCCTAACCCTACCCCTAACCCTTACCCTAACCCTAATCCTAACCCTAACCCTTATCCTAATAATATCCCTAACCCTCAGCCTAACCCTAACCCTTAAAGTAACCCTAACACTAACCCTAACACTTAACCCTAACCCATACCCTAACCCTATCCCTAACCCTAACCCTAACCCTTACCCTAAACCTAAGCCTAACCCTAACCCTAACCCTTACCCTAACCCTAACACTAACCCTACCCCTAACCCTAACCCTTACCCTAACCCTAACCCTAATCGTAACCATAACCCTTACCCTTACCCTAACCCTAACCCTAACCTTAACACTACCCCTAACCCTAAACCTAACCTTAACCCTAACCCTTATCCTTTCCCTAACCCTAACCCTAACCCTATCCCTAAACCTAAGCTTAACCCTAAACCTAATCCTTACCCTTACCCTAACCCTAACCCTAAACCTAACCCCAACCCTTACCCTAATCCTAACCCTAACCTAACCCTTACCCTTTCCCTAAACCTAACCCTAACCTAACCCTTACCCTTTCCCTAAACCTAACCCTAACTGTAACACTAAACCTTACCCTTAACCTAACCCTAACCCTAACCCTAACCCTAACCTTAACCCTAACCCTAAACCTAACCCTAACCCTTACCCTAAACCTAACCATAAACCTAACCCTTACCCTAACCCTAACACTAACCCTACCCCTAACCCTAACCCTTACCCTAACCCTAACCCTAATCGTAACCATAACCCTTACCCTTACCCTAACCCTAACCCTAACCTTAACACTACCCCTAACCCTAAACCTAACCTTAACCCTAACCCTTATCCTTTCCCTAAGCCTAACCCTAATCCTATCCCTAAACCTAAGCTTAACCCTAAACCTAACCCTTACCCTTACCCTAACCCTAACCCTAACCCTAACTCTTACCCTAACCCTAACCCTAACCCTAACCCTAACCCTTATCCTTTCCCTAACCCTAACCCTAACCCTACCCCTAAACCTAAACCTAACCCTAACCTTAACACTAACCCTAACCCTTACCCTAACCCTAACCCTAAACCTAACAATAACCCTAACCGTAACCCTTTCCCTAGACCTAAACCTAACCCTACCCCTAACCCTTACCCTAACCCTAATCATAACACTAACCCTTATCCTAATACTATCCCTAACCCTAAGCCTAATCCTAACCCTTAACCTAACCCTAACACTAACACTAACCATTAACCCTAACCCATACCCTAACCCTATCCCTAACCCTAACCCTAAACCTTACCCTAACCCTAACCCCAACCCTTACCCTAACCCTAACACTAACCCTTACCCTAAACTTAGCCCTTACCCTAACCCCAACCCTAACCTTAACACTACCCCTAACCCTAAACCTAACCTTAACCCTAACCCTTATCCTTTCCCCAACCCTAACCCTAACCCTAAACCTAAGCTTAACCCTAAACCTAACCCTTACCCTTACCCTAACCCTAACCCTAAACCTAACCCTAACCCTTTCCCTTATCGTAACCCTAACTCTAACCCTAACCCTAACCTTAACACTAACCATTGCCCTTACCCTAACCGTAACCCTAACCCTAACCCTAAACCTAACCCTAAACCTAACCCTAATCCTTACCCTAACCCTAATCCTAACCCTAACCTAACCCTTACACTTACCCTAATCCTAACCCTAACCTTAGCCCTACCCCTAACCCTAAACCTAACCCTTACCTTTACCCTAACCCTAACACTACCCTTAATGCTAAACCTAACCCTAACCCTAACCATTACCCTAACACTAACACTAACCCTGATCCTTTCCCTAACCCTAACCCTAACTGTAACACTAAACCTTACCCTTAACCTAACCCTAAGCCTAAAAATAACCCTAACCCTAACCCTAACCTTAACCCTAAACCTAACACTAAACCTAACCCTACCCTTACCCTAAACCTAACCTTAAACCTAACCCTAACCCTAACCCTAACACTAACCCTAACCCTAACCTTAACCCTCACCCTCACCCTAACCCTAACCCTAACCCTTACCCTTACCCTAACCTAACCCTAACACTTACCCTTACCCTAACCCTAAACCTAACCCTAACCCCAAACCTAAACCTAACCCTAACCCTAACCATTACCCTAACCCTAACGTTAAGCCCAACACTAAACCTAACCCTAACCCTAACCCTAAACCTAACCCTTACCCTTACCCTACCCAAACCCTAAACCTAACCCTAATCCTAACCCTAACACATACCCTTACCCTAACCCTAACCGTAACGTTAACACCAACACTAAACCTAACCCTATCCCTAAACCTAAACCTAACCCTAACCCTAACCCTAACAATAACCATTACCCTAACCCTAACCCTAATCGTAACTCTAACCCTTACCCTTACCCTAACCCTAACCCTAACCCTAAACCTAACGCTAACCTTAACCCTAACCCTTACCCTAACCCTAACCCTAAACCAAAACCTAACCCTAACCCTAACCCTAATCCTTACCCTTAACCTAACCCTTACCCTAAACCTAACCCTAACCCTTACCCTTACCCAACCCTAACAATCACCTTAACCCTAAACCTAGCTCTAAACCTAACCTTAACCCTAAACCATATCCTTTCCCTAACCCTAAACCCTAACCCTAACCCTAACCCTAACCTAACCCCTAACCCTAACACTGCCCTAACCCTTACCCTTTACCTAACCCTAACGCTAATCCTAACCCTAACCCTTACCCTAACCCTAACCATATCCCTAACCCTTACCCTTACCCTAAACCTAAACCTAACCCTAAACCTAACCATTACCCTTACCTTAACCCAAACCGTATCCCTAACCCTAAACCTTACCCGTATCCTAAACCTAACCCGAACCCTTACCCTAAACGTAACCCTAACCCTAACCCTAACCCTAACCCTTACCCATACCTTAACCCTAACCCTTACCCTTACCCTAATGCTAAACCTAACCCTTACCCTAACTCTAAACTTAACACATACCATTACCCTAACCGTAACCCTAACCCTAACCGTATTCCTAAACCTAACCATAACCCTAACCCTAACCCTAACCCTTACCCTAACCCTAACCTTAACCCCAACACTAAACCTAACCCTAACTCTAACCCTTACTCTATCCATATCCCTAACCCTAACCCCAACGCTTATCCTAAAACCAACCCTAACCCTAACCCTTACAATAACCCTAACCCTAACCCCTAACCCTTACACTAACCCTAACACTAACACTAACCCTAACCCTTACCCTAACCCTAAACCTAACTCTAACCCTAAACCTAACCTTAACCCCAACACTAAACCTAACCCTAACTCTAACCCTTACTCTATCCCTATCCCTAACCCTAACCCCAATGCTTATCCTAAAACCAACCCTAACCCTAACCCTTACAATAACCCTAAACCTAACCCCTAACCCTTACACTAACCCTAACACTAACACTAACCCTAACCCTTACCCTAACCCTAAACCTAACTCTAACCCTAAACCTAACCTTAACCCCAACACTAAACCTAACCCTAACTCTAACCCTTACTCTATCCCTATCCCTAACCCTAACCCCAACGCTTATCCTAAAACCAACCCTAACCCTAACCCTTACAATAACCCTAACCCTAACCCCTAACCCTTACAATAACCCTAACACTAACACTAACCCTAACCCTTACCCTAACCCTAAACCTAACTCTAACCCTAAACCTAACCTTAACCCTTACCCTAACCCTAATCCTAAACCTTACACTAACCCTAACCTCAAACTTAACCCTAACCCTAACCCTTACCCTTACCCTAAACCTAAACCTAAACCTAATCCTAACCCTAAACCTAACCCTAACCCTTACCGTTACCCTAACCCTAAACCAAACCCTAACCCTTACCGTTACCCTAACCCTAACCCTAACCCTAACCCTTACCTTAACCCTAACCCTAACCCTAAACCTAACAATAACCCTAACCCTAACCCTTTCCCTAACCCTAACCCTAACCCTACCCCTAACCCTTACCCTAACCCTAATCCTGACCCTAACCCTTATCCTAATAATATCCCTAACCCTCAGCCTAAACCTAACCCTTAAAGTAACCCTAACACTAACCCTAACACTTAACCCTAACCCATACCCTAACCCTATCCCTAACCCTAACCCTAACCCTTACCCAAACCCTAAGCCTAACCCTAACCCTAACCCTTACCCTAACCCTAACACTAACCCTACCCCTAACCCTAACCCTTACCCTAACCCTAACCCTAATCGTAACCATAACCCTTACCCTTACCCTAAACCTAACCCTAACCTTAACACTACCCCTAACCCTAAACCTAACCTTAACCCTAACCCTTACCCTTTCCCTAACCCTAACCCTAACCCTATCCCTAAACCTAAGCGTAACCCTAAACCTAACCCTTACCCTTACCCTAACCCTAACCCTAAACCTAACCCCAACCCTTACCCTAATCCTAACCCTAACCTAACCCTTACCCTTTCCCTAAACCTAACCCTAACCTAACCCTTACCCTTTCCCTAAACCTAACCCTAACTGTAACACTAAACCTTACCCTTAACCTAACCCTAAGCCTAAACCTAACTCTAACTCTAACCCTAACCTTAAACCTAACCCTTACCCTAAACCTAACCCTAACCCTTACCCTAAACCTAACCTTAAACCTAACCCTTACCCTAACCCTAACACTAACCCTACCCCTAACCCTAACCCTTACCCTAACCCTAACCCTAATCGTAACCATAACCCTTACCCTTACCCTAACCCTAACCCTAACCTTAACACTACCCCTAACCCTAAACCTAACCTTAACCCTAACCCTTATCCTTTCCCTAAGCCTAACCCTAACCCTATCCCTAAACCTAAGCTTAACCCTAAACCTAACCCTTACCCTTACCCTAACCCTAACCCTAACCCTAACTCTTACCCTAACACTAATCCTAACCCTAACCTAACCCTTACCCTTTCCCTAAACCTAACCCTAACTGTAACACTAAACCTTACCCTTAACCTAACCCTAAGCCTAAACCTAACTCTAACTCTAACCCTAACCTTAAACCTAACCCTTACCCTAAACCTAACCCTAACCCTTACCCTAAACCGAACCTTAAACCTAACCCTATCCCTAATCCTAACACTAGCCCTAACCCTAACCTTAACCCTCACCAAAACCCTAACCCTAAACCTTACCCTTACCCTAACCTAAACGTAACCCTAACCCTTACCCTTACCCTAACCCTAAACCTAAACCTAACCCCAAACCTAAACCTAACACTAACCCTAAACCTAACCCTTACCCTAACCCTAACCCTTACCCTAACCCTAACGTTAACCCCAACACTAAACCTAACCCTAACTGTAACCCTAACTCTAACCCTTACCCTTACCCTACCCAAACCCTAAACCTAACCCTAACCCTAACCCTAACACAGACCCTTACCCTAACCCTAACCCTAACCCTAATCCTAACGTTAACACCAACACTAAACCTAACCCTAACCCTAAACCTAACCCTAACCCTAAACCTAACCCTTACCCTAACCCTAACCTTCACCCCAACACTAAACCTAAACCTAACCCTAACCCTTACCCTTACCCTAAACCAAACACTAAACCTTACCCTAACCCTAACCCTAACCCTAACTCTTACCCTTAACCTAACCCTAACCCTAACTCTAACCCTTACCATAAACCTAAACCTAACCCTAACCCTAACCCTAACCCTAACTCTTACCATTACTCTAACCCTAAACCTAACGCTAAACATAACAATAACCCTTACCCTTACCCTTACCCCAACCCTAAATCTAACCCTAACCCAAAAGCTTACCCTTACCCTAAACCTAACCCTAACCCTAACCATTACCCTAACCCTAACCTTAACCACAACACTAAATCTAACCGTAAACCTAACCCTAACCCTTACCCTTACCCTAACCGTAACCCTAAAACTAACCGTAACCCTAACCCTAACCCTACCCCTTACCCTAACTCTAACCCAAATCCTAACTCTAAACCTTACCCTTACCCTAAACCTAACCCTACCCCTAAACCTAACCCTAACCTTAACCCTAACCCTAAACCTTACCCTAACCCTAACCCTAACCCTAAACCTAACAATAACCCTAACCCTAACCCTTTCCCTAACCCTAACCCTAACCCTACCCCTAACCCTTACACTAAACCTAATCCTAACCCTAACCCTTAACCCTAACCCATACCCTAACCCTATCCCTAAGCCTAACCATAACCCTTAACCTAACCCTAACTCTAACCCTTACACTAACCCTAACACAAACCCTAACCCTAACCATAACGCTTACCCTAACCCTAACCCTAATCGTAACCATAACCCTTACCCTTACCCTAACACTAACCCTAACCTTAACACTACCCCTAACCCTAAACTTAACCTTAACCCTAACCCTTCTCCTTTCCTTACCCTAACCCTAACCCTAACCCTAAACCTAAGCTTAACCCTAAACCTAACCCTTACCCTTACCCTAACCATAACCCAAAACCTAACCCCAACCTTACCCTTATCGTAACCCTAACCCTAACACTACCCCTAACCTTAACACTAACCCTTACCTTTACCCTAACCCTAACCCTAACAATAACCCTAACCCTAACCCTTTCCGTAACCCTAACCCTAACCCTACCCCTAACCCTTACCGTAACCCTAATCCTAACCCTAACCCTTATCCTAATAATATACTTAACCCTAAACCTAACCCTAACCCTTACCCTAATCCTAACCTTAACCACAACACTAAATCTAACCCTAAACCTAACCCTAACCCTTACCCTTACCCTAACCATAACCCTAAAACTAACCGTAACCCTAACCCTAACACTAACCCTTACCCTACCTCTAACCCCAATCCTAACCCTAAACCTTACTCTTACCCTAAACCTAACCCTACCCCTAAACCTAAACCTAACCCTAACCTTAACCCTAACCCTAACACTTACCCTAACCCTAACCCTAACCCTAAACCTAACAATAACCCTAACCCTAACCCTTTCCCTAACCCTAATCATAACCCTACCCCTAACCTTTACCCTAACCCTAATCCTAACCCTAACCCTTATCAGATTAATATCCCTAACCCTAAGCCTAACCCTAACCATTAACCTAACCCTAACACTAACCCTAACCCTTAACCCTAACCCATACCTTAACCCTATCCCTAACCCTAACCCTAACCCTTACCCTAACCCTAACTCTAACCCTAACGCTAACCCTAACACTTACCCTAACCCTAAGACTAACCTTAACCCTAACCATTACCCTTACCCTAACCCTAACCGTAATCGTAACCATAACCCTTACCCTTACCCTAACCCTAACCCTAACCTTAACACTACCCCTAACCCTAAACCTAACCTTAACCCTAACCCTTATCCTTTCCTAACCCTAACCCTAACCCTAACCCTAAACATAAGCTTAACCCTAAACCTAACCCTTACCCTTACCCTAACCCTAACTCTAAACCTAACCCCAACCCTTACCCTTATCGTAACCCTAACCCTAACCCTATCCTTAACACTAACCCTTACCCTTACCCTAAGCCTAACCCTAACCCTAAACCTAAACCTAACCCTAAACCTAACCCTTACCCTTACTCTAACCCTAACCCTAACCCTAACCCTAAAACTAACCCTAACCCTAACCCTAACCCTTACCCTAACCCTAATCCTAACCCTAACCTAACCCTTACACTTACCCTAATCCTAACCCAAACCTTAGCCCTAACCCTAAACATAACCCTAACCCTAATCCTTACCCTAACCATAACCTTAATCACAACACTAAATCTAACCCTAAACATAACCCTAACCCTTACCCTTACCCTAACCGTAACCCTAAAACTAACCGTAACCATAACCCTAACCCTCACCCTTACCCTAACTCTAAACCCAATTCTAAGCCTGAACCTTACCCTTACCCTCACCCTAACCCTACCCCTAAACCTAAACCTAACCCTAACCTTAACCCTAACCCTAACCCTTACCCTAACCCTAACCCTAACCCTAAACCTAACAATAACTCTAACCCTAACCCTTTCCCTAACCCTAACCCTAACCCTACCACTAACACTTTCCCTAACCCTAATCCTAACCCTAACCCTTATCCTAATAATATCCCTAACCCTAAGCCTAACCCTAACCCTTAACCTAACCCTAACACTAAACCTAACCCTTAACCCTAACCCATACCTTAACCATATCCCTAACCCTAACCCTAACCCTTACCTTAACTCTAACTCTAACCCTAACCCTAACCCTAACCCTAACACTAACCGTAAGCCTAACCCTTACCCTTACCCTAACCCTAACCCTAATCGTAACAATAACCCTTACCCTTACCCTAACCCTAACCCTAACCTTAACACTACCCCTAACCCCAAACCTAACCTTAACCCTAACCCTTATCCTTTCCTAACCCTAACCCTAACCCTAAACCTAAGCTTAACCCTAAACCTAACCCTTACCCTTACCCTAACCCTAACCCTAAACCTAACCCCAACCCTTACACTTATCGTAACCCTAACCCTAACCATAACCATAACCTTAACACTAACCCTTACCCTTACCCTAACCCTAACCCTAACCCTAAACCTAACCCTAAACCTAACCCCAACCCTTACCCTAACCCTAAATCTAACCCTAACCTAACCCTTACACTTACCGTAATCCTAACCCTAACCTTAGCCCTACCCCTAACCCTAACCCTAACCCTTACCCTTACCCTAACCCTAACACTAACCTTAATGCTAACCCTAACCCTAACCCTAACCCTTACCCTGATTCTAACCCCAATCCTAACCCTAAACCTTACCCTTACCGTAACCCTATCCCAACCCATAAACCTAAACCTAACCCTAACCTTAACCCTAACCCTAACCCTTACCCTAACCCTAACCCTAAACCTAACAATAACCCTAACCCTAACCCTTTCCCTAGTCCTATCCCTAAACCTAACCCTAACCCTTTCCCTAGTCCTAACCCTAACCCTACCCCTAACCCTTACCCTAACACTAATCCTAACCCTAACCCTTATCCTAATACTATTCCTAACCCTAAGCCTAACCCTAACCCTTAACCTAACCCTAACACTAACACTAAACATTAACCCTAACCCATAACCTAACCCTATCCCTAACCCTAACCCTAACCCTTACCCTAACCCTAACCCTAACCCTAACCCTAACCCTAACCCTAACACTAACCCTAACCATAACCCTAGCCCTTACCCTAACCCTAAACCTAACCTTAACACTACCCCTAACCCTAAACCTAAACTTAACCCTAAAACTTATCCTTTCCCTAACCCTAACCCTAAACCTAAACCTAAACCTAAGCTTAACCCTAAACCTAACCCTTACCCTTACCCTAACCCTAACCCTAAACCTAACCCTAACCCTTACCCTTATTGTAACCCTAACCCTAACCCTAACCTTAACACTAACCCTTACCCTTACCGTAACCTAACCCTAACCTTAACCCTAAACCTAACACTAAACCTAACCTTAACCCTAACCCTTACTTTTCCCTAACCCTAACCCTAAACCTAAACATAACCCTAACCCTAACCCTTACCCTTACCCTAACCCTAACACTAACCTTAATGCTAAACCTAACCCTAAACCTAACCCTTTCCCTAACACTAACACTAAACCTGATCCTTACCCTAACCCTAACCCTTACCCTTTCCCTAACCCTAACCCTAACTGTAACACTAAACCTTACCCTTAACCTAACCCTAAGCCTAAACCTAACCCTAACCCTAACCCTAACCTTAACCCTAACCCTAACCCTAAACCTAACCCTACTCCTTACCCTAAACCTAACCTTAAACCTAACCCTAACCCTAAACCTAACACTAACCCTAACCCTAACCATTACCCTAACCCTAACGTTAACCCCAACATTAAACCTAACCCTAACCCTAACCCTAAACCTAACCCTTACCCTTACCCTACCCAAAACCTAAACCTAAACCTAATCCTAACCCTAACACATACCCTTAACCTAACCTAACCCTAACCCTTACCCTTAACCTAACCTTAAACCTAACCCTAACCCTAAACCTAACACTAACCCTAACCCTAACCATAACACTCACCCTCACCCTAAACCTAACCCTAACCCTTACCCTTACCCTAACCTAACCCTAACCCTTACCCTTACCCTAATCCTAAACCTAACCATAACCCCAAACCTAAACCTAACCCTAACCCTAATCCTAACTCTTACCCTAACCCTAACCATTACCCTAACCCTAACGTTAACCCCAACATTAAACCTAACCCTAACCCTAACCCTAAACCTAACCCTTACCCTTACCCTACCCAAAACCTAAACCTAAACCTAATCCTAACCCTAACACATACCCTTAACCTAACCCTAACCCTAACCCTAACCCTAACCCTAACCCTAACGTTAACACCAACACTAAACCTAACCCTAACCCTAACCCTAACCCTAAACCTAACCCTAACCCTAACACTAACACTAACACTTACCCTAACCCTAACCTTAACATGAACTAAACCTAACCCTAACCCTAACCCTTACCCTTACCCTAAACAAAACACTAAACCTTACCCTAACCCTAAACCTAACCCTAACTCTTACCCTTAACCTAACCCTAACCCTAACACTAACCCTTACCATAACCATAACCTTAACACCTAAACTTTACCCTAACCCTAACCCTAACCCTAAACCTAACCCTTACCCTTACACTAACCCTAACCGTAAACCTAACCCTTAACTTTACCCTAACCCTAATCCTAACTCTAACACTTACCCTTACCCTACCCCTAACCCTAACACTAAACCTAACCCTAACCCTAACCCTAATCCTTACCCTTAACCTAACCCTTACCCTAAACCTAACGCTAACCGTTACCCTTACCCAACCCTAACAATCACTTTAACCCTAAACCTAGCTCTAAACCTAACCTTAACCCTAACCCTTATCCTTTCCCTAACCCTAACGCGAACCCTAAACCTAAACCTAAACCTAACCCTAATCTAACCCATACCCTAACCCTAACCCTAACCCTAACCATAACCCTAGCCCTTACCCTAACCCTAAACCTAACCTTAACACTACCCCTAACCCTAAACCTAAACTTAACCCTAAAACTTATCCTTTCCCTAACCCTAACCCTAAACCTAAACCTAAACCTAAGCTTAACCCTAAACCTAACCCTTACCCTTACCCTAACCCTAACCCTAAACCTAACCCTAACCCTTACCCTTATTGTAACCCTAACCCTAACCCTAACCTTAACACTAACCCTTACCCTTACCGTAACCTAACCCTAACCTTAACCCTAAACCTAACACTAAACCTAACCTTAACCCTAACCCTTACTTTTCCCTAACCCTAACCCTAAACCTAAACATAACCCTAACCCTAACCCTTACCCTTACCCTAACCCTAACACTAACCTTAATGCTAAACCTAACCCTAAACCTAACCCTTTCCCTAACACTAACACTAAACCTGATCCTTACCCTAACCCTAACCCTTACCCTTTCCCTAACCCTAACCCTAACTGTAACACTAAACCTTACCCTTAACCTAACCCTAAGCCTAAACCTAACCCTAACCCTAACCCTAACCTTAACCCTAACCCTAACCCTAAACCTAACCCTACTCCTTACCCTAAACCTAACCTTAAACCTAACCCTAACCCTAAACCTAACACTAACCCTAACCCTAACCATTACCCTAACCCTAACGTTAACCCCAACATTAAACCTAACCCTAACCCTAACCCTAAACCTAACCCTTACCCTTACCCTACCCAAAACCTAAACCTAAACCTAATCCTAACCCTAACACATACCCTTAACCTAACCTAACCCTAACCCTTACCCTTAACCTAACCTTAAACCTAACCCTAACCCTAAACCTAACACTAACCCTAACCCTAACCATAACACTCACCCTCACCCTAAACCTAACCCTAACCCTTACCCTTACCCTAACCTAACCCTAACCCTTACCCTTACCCTAATCCTAAACCTAACCATAACCCCAAACCTAAACCTAACCCTAACCCTAATCCTAACTCTTACCCTAACCCTAACCATTACCCTAACCCTAACGTTAACCCCAACATTAAACCTAACCCTAACCCTAACCCTAAACCTAACCCTTACCCTTACCCTACCCAAAACCTAAACCTAAACCTAATCCTAACCCTAACACATACCCTTAACCTAACCCTAACCCTAACCCTAACCCTAACCCTAACCCTAACGTTAACACCAACACTAAACCTAACCCTAACCCTAACCCTAACCCTAAACCTAACCCTAACCCTAACACTAACACTAACACTAACACTTACCCTAACCCTAACCTTAACATGAACTAAACCTAACCCTAACCCTAACCCTTACCCTTACCCTAAACAAAACACTAAACCTTACCCTAACCCTAAACCTAACCCTAACTCTTACCCTTAACCTAACCCTAACCCTAACACTAACCCTTACCATAACCATAACCTTAACACCTAAACTTTACCCTAACCCTAACCCTAACCCTAAACCTAACCCTTACCCTTACACTAACCCTAACCGTAAACCTAACCCTTAACTTTACCCTAACCCTAATCCTAACTCTAACACTTACCCTTACCCTACCCCTAACCCTAACACTAAACCTAACCCTAACCCTAACCCTAATCCTTACCCTTAACCTAACCCTTACCCTAAACCTAACGCTAACCGTTACCCTTACCCAACCCTAACAATCACTTTAACCCTAAACCTAGCTCTAAACCTAACCTTAACCCTAACCCTTATCCTTTCCCTAACCCTAACGCGAACCCTAAACCTAAACCTAAACCTAACCCTAATCTAACCCATACCCTAACCCTAACCCTAACACTAAAACCTATCCTAACCCTAACCCTAACCCTAACACTTAACCTAACCGTACCACTAACCCTAAACCCTAATCCTAACCCTTACACTAAACTTAACCCTAACCCTAACCCTAACCCTAATCTAACCCTTACCCTAACCCTAATCCTAACCCTAACCCTTATCCTAATACTATCCCTAACCCTAAGCCTAACCCTAACCCTTAACCTAACCCTAACACTAACACTAACCATTAACCCTAACCCATACCCTAACCCTATCCCTAACCCTTACCCTTACCCTTACCGTAAACCAAACACTAAACCTTACCCTAACCCTAACCCTAACCCTAAACTTAAACCTAACCCTAACCCTAACCCTAACACTAACCCTAACCCTAAACTTAACCCTCACGGTAACCCTAACCCTAACGCTTACAATTACCCTAACCTAACCCTAACCCTTACCCTTACCCTAACCCTAAACCTAAACCTAAACCCAAACCTAAACCTAACCCTAACCCTAATCCTAACCCAAACCCTAACCCTAACCCTTAACCTTACCCTACCCAAACCCTGTACCTACCCCTAATCCTAACCCTAACACATACCCTTACCCTAACCCTAACCCTAACCCTAACCCTAACGTTAACACCAACACTAAACCTAACCCTAAACCTAACCCTTACCCTAAACCTAACCCTAACCCTAACCCTAACCCTTACCCTAACCCTAACCTTAACCCCAACACTAAACATTACCATAACCCTAACGCTACCCCTAACACTTACCCTAACCCTAAACCTAACCCTAAACCTACCCCTAACCCTAACCCTAACCCTAACACTTACCCTAAACCTAACCTTAACCACAACACTAAATCTAACCCTAAACCTAAACCTAACCTTAACCCTAACCCTAACCCTAACCCTAACAATTACCCTAAACCTAACCTTAACCACAACACTAAATCTAACCCTAAACCTAACCCTAACCCTAACCCTAACCCTAACCAGAACACTTACCCTAACCCTAACCCTAAACCTAACCCTAACCCTAACCCTAATCCTAACCCTAACTCTAACCCTAACCCTAACCCTAACCCTTACCCTTAACCTAACCCTAAACCTAACCCTAACCCTAACCTTAACCTTTAACCTAACCCTAACCCTTCCCCTTCCCCTAACCCTAACCCTAAACCTCACACTAACCCTAAACCTAACCCTAACCCTAACCCTTACCCTAACCCTAATCCTAACACTTATCCTTACCCTAATACCTACCCTAACCCTAACCCTAACCCTAACACTTACCCTAACTCTAACCCTAAACCTAACCCTTACACTTACCCAACACTAACCGTAACCCTAGCCCTAACCATTACCCTAACTCTAACCCTAACCCTAACCCTTACACTTACCCAACCCTAACCCTAACCCTAACCCTAACTCTAACTCTAACCCTTACCCTTACCCTTACCCTTACCCTAACCCAAACCCTAACCCTAACCCTAAAACTTACACTTACCCTAAATCTAACCCTAACCCTTACCCTAAACCTAACCCTAATCCTAACCCTAACCCTTACCCTAACCTTAACCCTAACCCTAACCCTAACCCTAACCCTAACCCTTACCCTTACACTACGCCTAACCGTAAACCTAACCCTTAATGTTACCCTAACCCTAACCCTTACCCTAACCCTAAACTTAACCCTAAACCTAATCCTAACCCTTACCCTAACCCTAACCCTAATCCAAATTCTAAACCTTACCCTTACCATAACCCTAACCCTAACCCTAAACCTCACCCTAACCCTAAACTTAACCCTAACCATTACCCTAACCCTAACCCTAACCCTAACCCTAAACCTAACCCTTACCCTTAGACTAACCCTTACCCTAAACCTATCCCTAACCCTTACCATTACCCAACCCAACAATCACCTTAACCCTAAAGCTGGCTCTAAACCTAACCTTTACCCTATCCCTTATCCTTTCCCTAACCCTAACCCTAACCCTAAACCTAACCCTAACCCTAACCCGTACCCTAACCCTAACCCTAACCCTAACCTAACCCTTACCCTTACCCTAATCCTAACCCTAACCCTAACCCTACTCCTAACCCTCACCGTAACCCTAACCCTTATCCTTTCCCTAACCCTAACCCTAAACCTAACCCTAACCCTTACCCTAACCCTAACCCTATCCTAACCCTTACCCTAACACTAACACTAACCCTAATCCTTACCCTAACACTAACCCTAACCCTTACCCTTTCCCTTACCCTAACACTAACTGTAACACTAAACCTTACCCTTAACCTAACCCTAAACCTAAACCTAACCCTAACCCTTACCCTAACCCTAACCTTAAACCTAACCTTAACCCTAACACTAACACTAACCCTAACCCTAACTTTAAACCTCACCCTAACCCTAACCCTAACCCTTACCCTTACCCTAACCCTAACCCTAACCCTAACCCTTACCCTTACCCTAACACTAAACCTAACCTTAACCCCAACCCTAAACCTAACACGAACCCTAACCCTAACCCTTACCCTAACCCTAAACCTTACCCTAACCCTAACGTTAACCACAACACTAAACCTAACCCTAACCCTAACCCTAACCCTAACCCTTACCTTATCCTAACCCAAACCCTAAACCTAATCCTAAACCTAACCCTAACACATACCCTTACCCTACTCCTAACTCTAACCCAAACCTAACGTTAACCCCAACACTAAACCTAACCCTAACCCTAACCCTAACCCTAAACCTAACCCTAACCCTAACCCTTAACCTAACCCTAACCGTAACCAAAACACTAAATCTAACCCTAACCCTAACCCTAAAACTTACACTTACCCTAAATTTAAGTCTAACCCTTACCCTAAACCTAACCCAAATCCTAACCCTAACCCTTATCCTAACCTTAACCCTAACCCTAACCCTTACCCTTACCCTAACGCTAACCCTAACACTAAGCCTAACCCTAACCCTAACCCTAACACATACCTTACCCTAACCTTAACCCTAAACCTAACCCTAACCCTAACCCTAGAAATAATCATAATCCTAACCCTAAACCTAACCCTTACCCTAACCCTAACCCTAATCCTAACCCTTACCCTTACCCTAACCCTAAACCTAACCTTAAAACCCAACCCTAAAACTGACGCTAACCCTAACCCTTACCCTTAATCTTACCCTAAATCTAGCCCTAACCCTAACCCTAAACCTAATCCTAACCTTAACCCTAACCATTACCCTAACCCTAACTCTAATTCTAACTCTAACCCTTACCCTTACCATAACCCTAACAATAAACCTAACCCTAAACCTTACACTTACGCTCACCCTAAACCTAACGGAAACCCTAACCCTATCCCTAAACCTAACTCTTATCCTTACCCTGACCCTAACCCTAAACCTAACCCTAACTCTAACCCCAACCCTACCCCTTACCCTAACCCCAAACCTAACCCTAATCCTTACCCTAACCATAACCCTAACCCTTAACCTTTCCCTAACCCTAACCCTTACCCTAACCCTAACCCTAACCCTAACCGTAAACCTAACTCTTATCCTTACCCTAAACCTAACACTAAACCTAACACTATCCCTAACCCCTAAACCAAACCGTAACCCTAACCCTAACCCTAACCGTAACCCTAACCCTTACCCTAAACCAAACCCTAACCCCAATCCTTACCCTAAACCTAACCCTTACCCTTTCCCTAACCCTAACCCTAAACCTAATCCTTCCCCTTACCATAACCCTAACCATAACCCTAACCCCAACCCTAACTTTAACCCTAACCCTATCCCTAACCCTTAACCTTACCCTAACCCTAACCCTAACCCTAACCCTAACACTAACCCTAACCCTAAACTTAACCCTCATCCTAACCCTAACCCTAAGACTTTCCCTTACCTAACCCTAACCCTACCATAACCCTTACCCTTACCCTTACCCTAAACCTAACCATAACCCCAACCCTATGCCTAACCCTAACCCTAACCCTTACCCTAACCATAACGTTAACCCCAACACTAAACCTTACCCTAACCCTAACCCTAAACCTAACCCTTACCCTTAACCTAACCCTTACCCTAACACTAAGCCTTACCATAACTCTAACCCTAACACTAACGCAAACCCTTACCCTAACCCTAACCCTAACACCTAACCCTTACCCTAACCCTAACCCTAACCCTTACCCTTACACTAACCCTAACCGTAAACCTAAACCTTAACCTTACCCTAACCCTAATCCTAACCTTACCCTAACCCTAACCCTAACCCTAAACCTAACCCTAACCCTTACCATAACCCTAAACATAATCCTAACTCTAACCCTTACCCTTACCCTAACCCTAACCCTAACCCTAACCCTAACCTTTAACCTAACCCTAACACTAACCCTAACCCCAATTCCAAACCTTACCGTAAACTTAAACCAAACCCTAACCCTAACCCTAAACCTAACCCTAACCCTAACCCCTAACCCTAACACTGCCCTAACCCTTACCGTTTTCCTAACCCTAACGCTTACCCTAACCCTAACCCTTACCCTAACCCTAAACCTATCCCTATCCTTTACCCTTACCCTAAGCCTAAACCTAACCCTAAACCTAACCCTTACCCTTACCTTAACCCTAACCCTAACCCTAAACCTTACCCGTACCTTAACCTAACCCTAACCCTTACCGTAAACCTAACCTTAACCCTACCCGTAAACCTTACCCTTACCTTAACCCTAACCCTTACCCTAACCCTTACCCTTACCCTAATGGTAAACCTAACCCTTACCCTAACACTAAACTTAACACATACACTTACCCTAACCCTAACCCTAACTCTAACCGTAATCCTAAATCTAACCCTAATCCTAACCTTAACCCTAACCCTAAAGACCTTACCCTAACCCTAAACTTAACCCCAACGCTAACCCTAACCCTAACCCGAATCCTTACCCTAACCCTAACCCTAACCGTAACCTTAACCTTAAACCTTAAGCTAACCCAAACCCTTACCCTTACCCTAAGCATAACCATAAACCTAACCCTAACCCTAACCCTGTCCCAAACCCTATCCCTTACGCTTACCTAACCCAACCCTAAACCTAAACCTAAACCTAACCCTAGCCCTTATCCTAACCCTACGCTAACCCCTAACCCTAACCCTTACCCTAACCCTAACCCTAAACCTAACCCTAACCCTTAACCTTAACCTAAACCTAACCTTAACCATAACACTAACCCTAGCCCTTACCCTTGCCCTAACCCTAAACCTAAACCTAAACCTAACCCTAACACTAAACTTAACCCTATCCCTTACCCTTACCCTAACCCAAACACTAACCCTAACCCTAAAACTTACACTTAACCTAAATCTAAACCTAACCCTTACCCTAAACCTAACCGTAACCCTAACCCTAAACCTTACGCTAAGCATCATCCTAACCCTAAACCTAACCCTAACCCTTACCCTAATGCTAACTCTAACACTAAGCCTAACCCTAACCCTAACACATACCCTTACCCTAACCCTAACCCTAACTCTAACCATAACCCTAAAAATAACCCTAATCCTAACTCTAACCCTTACCCTAACACTAACCCTAATCCTAACCCTTACACTTACCCTAACCCTAACCCTAACCCTAACCGTAAACCTAACTCTTATCCTTACCCTAAACCTAACACTAAACCTAACACTATCCCTAACCCCTAACCCAAACAGTAACCCTAATCCTAACCGTAACCCTAACCCTTACCCTAACCCAAACCCTAACCCCAATCCTTACCCTAAACCTAACACTTACACTTTCCCTAACCCTAACCCTAACCCTTACCCTTACCATAACCCTAACCCTAACCCTAACCCTAACTTTAACCCTAACCCTATCGCTAACCCTTAACCTTACCCTAACCCTAACCCTAAACCTAACGCTAACCCTAACATTTACCCTTACTCTAACCCTAACCCTAAACCTAAACCTACCCCTAGCCTTAACCCTAACACCAAACCCTAACCCTAACCCTTACCCTAACCCTTACCCTTAAACTAACGCTAACCTAACACTAAGCCTAACCCTAACCCTAACAATAACCCTAACACATTCCCTTACCCTAACCCTAAACCTAACCCTAACCTTTACCCTAACCCTAACCCAAAACCTAACCCTAACACTTACCCTAACCCTAAACCTAACCCCTAACCCTAACCCTTACCCTAACCCTAACCCTAACCCTTACCCTTAACGTAACCCTAAACCTAACCCTAACCCTAAACTTAACCCTTAACCTAACCCTAACCCTTCCCCTTCCCCTAACCCTAACCCTAAACCTAACACTAACCCTAACCCTAAGCCTAACCCTTAGCCTAACCCTAACCCTAACCCTAATCCCTAACCCTAACCCTTACTCTTATCCTAACCCTATCCCTAACCCTAACACTTATCCTTACCCTAACACCTACCCTAACCCTAACCCTAACCCTAACCCTTACCCTTAACCTAACCCTTACCCTAACACTAAGCCTTACCATAACTCTAACCCTAACACTAACGCTAACCCTTACCCTAACACTAACCCTAACACCTAAACCTTATCCTAACCCTTACCCTAACCCTAAACCTTACCCTTACACTAACCCTAACCGTAAACCTAACCCTTAACCTTACCCTAACCCTAAACCTAACCCTTACCCTAACCCTAAACCTTACCCTTACACTAACCCTAAACCTTACCATAACCCTAACCCTAATCCTAACTCTAACCGTTACCCTTACCCTAACCCTAAACCTAACCCTAAACCTAACCCTAACCTTAACCCTAAACTTAACCCTAACCCTTACCCTTACCCTAACCCTAACCCTAACCCTAACGCTAACCCTAACCCTTACCATTGACCTAACCCTTACCCTAAACCTAACCCTAACCCTTACCCTTACCCAACCCTAACAATCACCTTAACCCTAAACCTAGCTCTAAACCTAACCTTAACCCTAACCCTTATCCTTTCCCTAACCCTTACCCTAAACCTAAACCTATACCTAACCCTAACCCTAACCCTAACAATAACCCGTACCCTAACCCTAACCCTAACCTAAACCTTACTCTTACCCTAACCCTAACCCTAACACCTATCCTAACCCTAACCCTAACCCTTAACCTAACCCTAACACTAGCCCTAACCCCCAATGCTAACCCTTACCCTAACCTTAACTCTAACCCTAACCCCTAACCCTAACCCTATCCCTAACCCTAACCCCTAACCCTAACACTGCCCTAACCCTTACCCTTTTCCTAACCCTAACGCTAAAAATAACCCTAACCCTTACCCTAACCCTAACCCTAACACTAACCCGAACCCTAACCCTAACCCTTATTGTAACCTGAACCCTAACCTTAACCCTAACCCTAGCCCTAAACCTAACCTTAACCCTAACCCTTATTCTTTGCCTAACCCTAACCCTAACCCTAACCCTAACCCTAACCCTAACCCTAACCTAAATCTAATTCTAAACCTTACCCTAACACTAACCTTAAACCTAACCCAAACCCTAACCCTAACACTAACCCTAACCCTAAACTTTACCCTCACCCTAACCCTAACCCTAACCCTTACCCTTACCCTAACCCTAACCCTACCCTAACCCTTACCCTTACACTAACCCTAAACCTAACCCTAACCCCAACCCTAAAACTAACCCTAACCCTAACCCTAACCCTTACCCTAACCCAAACCCTAAACCTAACCCTAAACCTAACCGTAACACATACCCTTACCCTAACCTTAACGTTAAGCTCAACACTAAACCTAACACTAACCCTAACCCTAACCCTAACCCTAACCCTAATCCTAACCCTAACCCTAACCCTAACCTTAACATCAACACTAAACCTTAACCTAACCCTAAACCTAACTCTTACCCTTACCCTAAACCAAACACTAAACCTTACCCTAACCCTAACCCTAACCCTTACCCTTACCCTTAACCTAACCCATACCCTAACACTAAGTCTTACCATAACTCTAAACCTAACACTAACGCTAACCCTTACCCTAACCCTAACCCTAACACCTAAACCTTATCCTAATCCTAACCCTAACCCTAATCCTTACCCTTACACTAACCCTAACCGTAAACCTAACCCTTAACCTTACCCTAACCCTAATCCTAACCCTTACCCTAACCCTAACCCTAACCCTAAACCTAACCCTAACCCTTACCATAACCCTAACCCTAATCCTAACTCTAACCGTTACCCTTACCCTAACCCTAAACCTAACCCTAAACCTAACCCTAACATTAACCCTAACCCTAAACTTAACCCTAACACTTACCCTTACCCTAACCCTAACCCTAACCCTAACGCTAACCCTAAGCCTTACCATTGACATAAACCTTACCCTAAACCTAACCCTAAACCTTACTCTAACCCTAAACCTAACCCTAACCCTCACCCTTACCCTTATCTTAACCCTAACCCTAACCCTTACCCATACCCTAACGTTAACCCTAACCCTAACCTTAACCCTAACCCTAACCCTAACCCTTACCCTTACCCAACCCTAACAATCACCTTAACCCTAAACCTAGCTCTAACCCTAACCTTAACCCTAACCCTTATCCTTTCCCTAACCCTAACCCTAACCCTAAACCTATACCTAACCCTAACCCTAACCCTAACCCTAACAATAACCCTTACCCTAACCCTAACCCTAACCTAAACCTTCTCTTACCCTAACCCTAACCCTAACCCTAACACCTATCCTAACCCTAACCCTAACGCTTAACCTAACCCTAACACTAACCCTAACCCCCAATGCTAACCCTTACCCTAACCTTAACCCTAACCCTAACCCCTAACCCTAACCCTATCCCTCACCCTAACCCCTAACCTTAACACTGCCCTAACCCTTACCCTTTTCCTAACCCTAACGCTAACCCTAACCCTAACTCTTAACCTAACCCTAAACCTATCCCTAACCCTTACTCTTACCCTAAACCTAAACCTAACCCTAAACCTAACCCTTACCCTTTCCTTAACCCTAAACCTAACCTGTACCCTAAACCTTACCCGTACCCTAAACCTAACCCTAACCCTTACCCTAAACCTAACCTTAACCCTAACCCTAACCCTTACCCTTACCTTAAGCCTAACCCTTACCCTAACCCTTACCCTTACCCTAATGCTAAACCTAACACTTACCCTAACTCTAAAATTAACACATACCCTTACCCTAAACCTAACCCTAACCCTAACCCTAACCCTAAAACTAACCCTAACCCTAACCCTAACCCTAAACCTTACCCTAACCCTAACCGTAACCCCAACACTAAACCTAACCCTAAACCGAACCCTTACCCTAACCCTAACCCTTACCCTAACCTAACCCTTACCCTTACCCTAACCCTAACCGTAACCTTAACCTTAAACCTAAAGCTAACCCTAACCCTTACCCTTACACTAACCATAACCATAAACCTAACCCTAACCCTAACCCTGTCCCTAACCCTATCCCTTACCCTTACCT
>NW_028327391.1:443980-451480 GCF_031878675.1 Megascapheus bottae
TAACATTAAACCAAACCTTTACCCTTACCCTAACCCTAACCCTAAACCTAACCCTTACCCTTACCCTAACTCTAAACCTAAACCTAACCCTAACCCTAACCTTAACCCTAACCCTAACCCTAACCTAACCCTAACCGAAACCACTAAACCTAACCCTAACCCGAACTCTTACCCTTACCCTAACCCTAATCCTAACCCTTACCCTTACCCTAACCCTAACCCTAACCCTAACCCTTACCCTTACCATAATCCTAACCCTAACCTTAACCCTAAACCTAAACCTAACCTTAACCCTAACCCTTATGCTTTCCCTAACCCTAACCCTAACCCTAACCCTAAACCTAAACCTAATCTTAACATTAAACCTAACCTTTACCCTTACCCTAACCCTAACCCTAACCCTAACCCTAACCCTATCCTTAACCCCAACACTAAACCTAACCCTAACCCTAACCATAAAAATTACCCTTACTCTAACTCTAACCCTAAAGGTAAACATAACCGTAAACCTAACCCTAATCCTTACCTTAACCGTAATCCTAAACCTAACCCTTACCCTAACCCTAACCCTAACCCTAAACCTAACAATAACCCTAACCTTAACCCTAAACCTTACCCTTACCCTAACCCTACCCCTAACCATACCCCTAAACCTAACCCTAACCCTAACCCTAACCCTAACCGTAAACCTTACCCTTACCCTAACCCTAACCCTAAACCTAACCCTTACCCTTACCATAACCCTAACCCTAACCTTAACCCTAACCCTAAACCTAACCTTAACCCTAACCCTTATGCTTTCCCTAACCCTAACCCTAAACCTAAACCTAAACCTAAACCTAATCCTAACATTAAAACTAACCTTTACCCTTACCCTAACCCTAACCCTAAACCTAACCCTTATCCTTACCCTAACTCTAAACCTAACCCTTACCCTAACCTTAACCCTAACCCTTACCCTTACACTAACCCTAACCATAACCCTAAACCTAACCCTAACCCTAACCCTAACCCTTACCTTAACCCTAACCCTAACCCTAATCCTTACCCTAAACCTAACCCTAACCTAACCCTAACCCTAACACTAACCCTTACCCTAACCCTAACCCTAACCCTAACCCTAACCTAACACTAACCGAAACCACTAAACCTAACCCTAACCCGAACCCTTACCCTTACCCTAACCCTAACCCTAACCCTAACCCTTACCCTTACCCTAACCCTAACCCTAACCCTAAATCTAACACTAACCCTAACCCTAACCCTAACCCCTAAGCCTAACCCTTACCCTAACCCTAACCCTAACCCAAACCCTAACCCTAACCCTTACCCTTACCCTAACCCTAACCCTAACCCTAACCCTTACCCTAACCCTAACCCTAACCCAAACCCTAACCCTAACCCTTACCCTTAACCTAAGCCTAACCCTAACCCTAACACATACCCTTACCTTAACCCTAACCATAACCATAACCCAAACCGTAACCCTAAACCTTACCTTAAACCTAACCCCAATCCTAACCCTAACACTTACCCTAATCCTAACCTTAACCCCGACACTAAACCTAACCCTAACCCTAACCATAACAATTACCCTTACCCTAACTCTAACCCTAAACTTCAACGTAACCCTAACCCTAACCTTAACCCTCAGCCTTACACTTTCCCTACTCCCTAACCCTAACATTAAGCCTAAAGCTAACTCTTACCCTTCCCCTAACCATTACCCTAACCCTAACCCTAACCCTTACCCTAATCCTAACCCTAACCCTAAACCTTACCCTATCCTAACCCTAACCCTAACCTAATCCTTAACCCTACCCTAACCCTAACCCTAACCTAAACCCTAATCCTAACCCTAACCCTAAACCTTACCCTTACCCTAACCCTAACCCAAATCTAACATTAACCCCACCCTATCCCTACCCCTATTCCTTACCCTTTCCCTAACCCTAACCCTAAACCTAACCCTAACCATAAACCCTAACCGTAACCCAAAACCTAACACATACCCTTACCCTAAAACTAACATTAACCCCAACACTAAACATAACCCTAACCCTTACCCTTATTCTAACCCTAACCCTAAACCTAACCCTAACCTAACCTTAGCCCAACCCTTACCTTTCTCTAACCCTAACCCTAACCCTAACCCCTAACCCTAACCTAACCCTAACACCTAACCGTAACCCTAACCCAAAGCCTTATCCTTATCCTAAACCTAAACCTAACCCTAACACTTACCCTTACCCTAATCCCAAACCTAACCCTAACCCTAACCCTTACCATAACCCTAACACTAACCCTCACCCTTACTCTAAACCTTACCCTAAATCTAACCCTAACCCTAACCCTAACCCTTACCCTTACCCTTACCATAACCCTAACCCTAAACCTAACCCTTACCCTAACCCTAACGCTAAACTTAACCCTAACCCTTACACATGCCCTTATCCTAACCCTATCCCTAACCATAACCCTAACTTAAACCCTACACTTAACATTAAACCTAACCCTAATCCTAACCCTAACTCTTACCCTAATCCTAACCTTAACCCCAACACTAAACCTAACCCTAACCCTAACCACAACAATTACCCTTACCCTAACTCTAACCCTAAACTTAAACGTACCCCTAACCCTAACCCTTACCCTACCCTAACCCTAATCCTAACCCTAACCCTCACCTTAACCCTAACCCTAAACCTAACCCTAAACCTAACCCTAACCCTATCCCTAACCCTTACCCTTACGCTAACACAAACCCTAACCTAACCCTAACCCTTACCCTTACCCTAACCCTAACCCTAACCTTAACCCTAACCCTAACCTTCTCCCTAACCCTTATCCTTTCCCTAACCCTAACCCTAACCCTAAGCTTAAGTCTAAATCTAACCCTAACGTTAAACCTAACCCTTTCCCTTACCCTAATCCTAACCATAAACCTAACCCTAACCCTTACCTTTATCCTAACCCTAACCCTAACCCTAACCTTAACCCTAACCCTTACCCTGACCCTAACCCGACCCTAACCCTAACCATAAACCTAAAACTAACTCTAACCCTAACCCTTACCCTAACCCTAACCCTAACCCTAACCCTAAACCTAATACTTACCCTAACCCTAACCTAACACTTACTCTTAACCCAACCCTAACGCTAAACGTAAATTTAACACTAACCCTAACCCTAACCCTAAAACTAAACCTAACCCTATCCCTAACCCTATCCCTTACCCTAAACCTAACCTTAAACCTAACCCTAACCGTAATCACTAACCCTAAACCTAACCCTAACCCCAACCATATCCCTACCACTATCCCTTGCCCTTATGCTAACCATAACACTAAACCTAACCCTCACCCTAACTCCTAACCCTACCTCTAACCCTAACACATACACTTACCCTAACCCTAACATTAACCACAACACTAAACCTAACCCTAACCCTAACCCTAACCCAAACCCTAACCCTAAACCTAACCCTAACCCTAAACCTAACACTAACCCTTACCCTAACCCTAACCCTAAACCTAACCCTTACCCTTAGCCTAACCCTAACCTAACCCTAACCCTAACACTAAACCTAATCCTAACCCTAACCTTAACACTAAAACTTATCCTTACCCTAACCCTAACCCTAACCCTAACCCAAACCTTAACCCTAACACTTACCCTTACCCTAACCCTAACCCTAAACCTACCCCTAAACCTTACCCTTACACTAACCCTAACCCTAACTTTAACCCTAACCCTAACCCTAAACCTAACCCCTTCCCTTACCTTAACCCTAACGCTAAACCTAACCCTAAACCTTAACCTTCCCCTAACCCTAACCGTAACACTAACCATGACCTGAACCCTAACCCTTACCCTTACCCTTACCCTAGCCCTAACCCTAACCTTAACCCTAAACCTTACCCTTACCCTAATCCTAACCCTAACCCAAACCCTAAACCTAACCCTAACCTTAACCCTAACCCTTACCATTACCCTAACCCTAACCCTAAACCTAACCCCTACCCTTACCCTAACCCTAAGCCTAAAAATAACCCTAAACCTTAACCTTCCCCTAACCCTAACCCTAACACTAATCATGACCTGAACCCTAACCCTTACCCTTACCCTAACCCTAACCCTAACCTTAACCCTAACACTAACACTTACCCTTACCCTAACCCTAACCCTAACCCTAAACCTAACCACAACCTTAACCCTAACACTGACCCTTACCCTAACCCTAACCCTAACGCTAAACCTAACCCTAAACCTTACCCTTACCCTAACCCTAACCCTAACTTTAACCCTAACCCTAACCCTAAACCTAACCCCTACCCTTACCCTAACCCTAACCCTAAACCTAATCCTAAACCTTAACCTTCCCCTAACCCTAACCCTAAAACTAACCATGAACTGAACCCTAACCCTTACCTTTACCCTAACCCTAACCCTAACTTTAACCCTAACACTAACACTTACCCTTACCCTAACCCTAACCCTAACCCTAACCCCTATCCTTAAACCCTTACCCTAACCCTAACCTAACCCTAACCCTAACACATACACTTACCCTAACCCTAACCCTAACCATAACCCTAACCGTAACCCTAAACCTAACATTAAACATAACCATAATTCTAACCCTAACACTTACCCTAACACTAACCTTAACCCCAACACTAAACGCAACCCTAACCCTAACCATAAAATTTACCCTTACCCTAACTCTAACCTTAAACGTAAATGTAACCCTAACCCTAAGCCTAATCCTTACCCTAACCCTAATCCTAACCCTAACCCTTACCCTAACCCTAACCGAACCCTAACCCTAAACCTAACAATAACCCTAACCTTATCCCTAAAACTTACCCTTACCCTAACCCTAACCCTAACCCTAAACCTAACCCTAACCCTCACCCTAACCCTAAACCTAACCCTAACCCTAACACAAAACCTTACCCTTACCCTAACCCTAACCGTAAACCTACCCCTAACCCTTACCCTTATGCTTTCCCTAACCCTAACCTAACACTTAACCTAACCCTAACCCTAACACTTACCGTAACTTTAACCCTGACCCTAACCCTTACACTTACCCTAACCCTAACCCTAAACCTAACCCTCACCCTAACCCTATCCCTAACCCTATCCCTTACCCTTACCCTAACCCTAACCCTAAACCTAACCCTAACCATAACCACTAAACCTAACTCTCACCCTAACCCTTAACCTTAGCCTAAACCTAACCCTAACCCTAACCCTTACCCTTACCCTAACCCTAACCCTAACCTTAACAGCAACACTAAACCTAATCCTAACCATTACCCTAACCCTAACCTTAACACTAACACTTACCCTTACCCTTACCTTAACCCTAACCCTAAACCTAACCCTAACCCTTACCCTAACCCTAAATCTAACCCTAACCCTTACCCTAACCCTAACCCTAATACTAACCCTAATACTTACCCTAACCCTAACCCTAACCCCTAAGCCTAACCCTTACCCTAACCCTAACACTAACCCTAACCCTAACCGTAACCCTTACCCTTAACTTAACCCTAACCCTAACCCTTACCCTAACCCTAACCCTAACACTTATCCTCACGGTAAACGTAACCCTAACCCTAACACATACCCTTACCCTAACCCTAACCCTAACCATAACCCTAACAGTAACCCTAAACCTAACATTAAACGTAACCCTAATTTTAACCCTAACACTTACCCTAACCCTAACCTTAACCCCAACACTAAACCTAACCATAACCC
Source organism: Megascapheus bottae (assembly GCF_031878675.1). Taxonomy (NCBI): domain Eukaryota; kingdom Metazoa; phylum Chordata; class Mammalia; order Rodentia; family Geomyidae; genus Megascapheus; species Megascapheus bottae. Next base: position 449,753 of record NW_028327391.1, read on the forward strand.
TAACCATAACAATTACCCTTACCCTAAATCTAACCTTCGTAAACTTAAACGTAACCCTAACCCTAACCCTAACCCTAACCCTAACTCTTATCCTAACCCTAACCCTAATCCTAACCCTAACCCTTACCCTAACCCTAACCCTAACCCTAACCCTAACCCTAAACCTAAACCTAACCCTAACACTAACCCTAAGACTTACCCTAACACTAACCATAACCCCTAAGCCTAACCCTTACCCTAACCCTAACCCTAACCCTTACACTTAACCTAACCCTAACCCTAACCCTAACCCTTACCCTTACCATAACCCTAAGCCTAACCCTAAACCTAACCCTTATCCTTGCCCTAACCCTAACCCTAAACCCAACCGTAAACCTAAACCTAAGCCTTACCCTAACCAAAGCCTAATCCTAACTCTAACACTTACCCTTACCCTAACCCTAACCCTAAGCCTAAACCCAAACCTAACCCTAACCTTAACCCTTACCCTTAACCTTACCCTTACCCTAACCCTAACCCTAAACCTAACCTACCCTAACCCTAACCCTAACCCTTACCCTAAACCTAACCCTAACCCTTACCCTTACCCTAACCTTAACGCGAAACTTAACCCTAATCCTAACCCTAAACCTAAACTTAACCCTAACCCTTATCCTTTCCCTAACCCTAACCCTAACCCTAACCCTAACAGTTACCCTAACCCTAAACTAACACTTACCCTTACCCTAACCCTAACCCTAAACTTAACCCTAACTCTAACCATAACCCTAACCTTTACCCTTACCCTAACCCTAACCCTAAACCTACCTCTAGCCCTAAACCTATACCTAACCCTAACCCTTACACTTACCCTAACCCTAAACCTAAATTTAACCCTAACTGAAACCCCTAACCCTAACCCTAACCCTTACCCTTACCCTAACCCTAACCCTAACTCTAACCCTAACCCTAAACCTTACCCTTACACTAACCCTAACCCTAACCCTTAACCTTACCCTAACCCTATACTTAATCCCAACCCTAAACCTAACCCTAATCCTAACCCTAATCCTTACCCAAACCCTATCCCTAACCCTAACCCTAACACTTACCCTTTCCCTAACCCTAACCCTAACCCCTAACCCTAACCTAACCCTTCCCCTTATCCTAACCCTAACCCTAACCCTAACACTTACCCTTACCCCAACCCCAACACTAACCCTAACCCTAACCCTAACCCTAACCCTAACCCTAACCCTACCTAACCTTAACCCTAACCCTAACCCTAACCCTAACCCTAACCCTTACCCTAACGCTAACCCTAACCCAAACCCTAACACATACCCTTACCCTAACCCTCACCCTAACCCTAACCGTAACCCTAAACCTAACCCTAAACCTAACCCTAACACTAACCCTAACCCTTAACCTAACCCTAACTTTACCCCAACACTAAACCTAACCCAAATATTAAGCCTAACCTTTACCCTTACCCTAACCCTAACCCCAACCCTTAACGTAACACTAACCCTATCCCTAATCCTTAACCTAAACCTAACCCAAACCCTAACCCTAACCCTTACCCTAACCCTAACCCTAACCTAACCCTTACCCTTACCCTAACCCTAACCTTAAACTTAACCCTAACCCTAACCCTAACCCTAAACCTTACCCTTACCCTAACCCTAAACCTAACCCTAACGCTAAACCTAAACCTAACCCTAACCTGAACCCTAACCCTTACCCTTT
>NW_028327391.1:458980-481480 GCF_031878675.1 Megascapheus bottae
AACCTAAACCTAACCCTAACTCTAACCTAAACCCTAACCTTAACCCTAACACTAACCCTAACCCTAACCCTTACCCTTACCCTACCCTAACCCTAAAACTAACCCTAAACCCAACCCTAACCCTAACCCTTACCCTTACCCGAACCCTAACCCTAACCCTACCACCTAAACCTAACCCTAAAACTAACCCTTACCCTAACCCTAACCCTAACACTTACCCTTACCCTAACCCTAACCCTTATCCTAAACCTAACCCTAACCCTAACCCTTATCATAACCCTAACCCTAAGCCTAACCCCTAACCCTCACCCTAAACCTAACTCTAACCCTGACCCTAACACTAACCCTAACCCTAACCCTTACCCTAACCCTAAATCTAACCCTTACCCTAAGCCTAACCATAACTCTAACCTTAACCCAACCCTAACCCTAAACCTAACCCTAACCTTAAGCCCAACCATAAACATAATCCTAACCCTAACCCTTACCCTTACACTAATCGTAACCCTAAGCCTAACCCTAAACCTAACCCTTACCCTAACTCTAACCCTAATCCTAACCCTAACCCTTACCCTTCCCCTAACCCTAACCATAACCCTAAACCTAATACTTACCCTTACCTTAACCCTAACCCTAAACCTAACCCTAACCCTTTCCCTTACCCTAACCCTAACCCTAACCCTAACCTTAGCCCTAACCGTTACCCTAAAACTAACCCTAACCCTAACCCTATCCCTTATCCTTACCCTAACCCTAACCCTAACCCTAACCCTTACACTAACCCTAACCCTAACCCCTAACCCTAACCCTTAACCTTACCCTAACCCCAACCCTAACGCTAACCCTTACCCTTAACCAGTCCTAAATCTAACTCTAACCCTAACCCTAACCGTTAACCTAACCGTAACCCTAACCCTAACCCTTACATTTAACCTAACCCTAAAACTAACTCTAACGCTAACCCTAACCCTAACCCTTATCCTACCCCTAGACCTAACCCTAAACCTTAACCTAACACTAACACTAACCCTGAACCCTAACCCTAACCCTTACCCTAACCCTAACCCTAACCCTTACCCTAACCCTAACCCTAACCCTTACTCTAACCCTAACCCTAACTTCAATCTTAAACCTTACCCTAACCCTAACCCTTACCCTTACCCTAATCCTAACCTAAACCTCACCCTTAACCTAACCCTAATCCTAACCCTACCCTAACCCTAACCCTAACCTCAAACTTAACCCAAAGCCTAACCCTGCCCCTAACCCTTACCCTTACCCTTACCCTGACCATAAACCGAACCCTAATCCTAACATTGACCCTAACCCTAACCCTAACCCTAACCTAACACTTACCCTTACCATAACCCTAACCCTAACCTTAACCCCAACCGTAAACCTAACCGAAACCCTAACCCTAAACCTTACGCTAACCCTAAACCTAACCCTAACCCTAACCCTAACCCTTACCCTAACCCTAACCCTTACCCTAACCCTAACCCTAAACCTAACCGTAACCTTAACCCTAACCCTAACCCTAACACTTAACCTTACAATAACCCTAACCCAATACCTAACCCTAACCCTCACCATAACCCAAACCTTAACCCTAAACCTAATCCTAACACTAAACCTAACCCTAACCCTAACCCTAACCCTAACCCCTAACCCTAACCCTAAATCTAAACCTAACCCTAACCCTAACCATAACCCTTACCCTAACCCTAACCTTAAACCTAACCCTAACCCTAACCCTAACCCCTAACCCTAACACTAAACCTAACCCTAAACCTTACCCTTACATTAGCCCTAACCCTAAACCTTACCGTAAACCTAACCTTAACCCTAACCCTAACCCTTACTTTTACCTTAACCCTAACCCTAACCCTAACCCTTACCCTTACCCTAACGCTAACCCTAACCGTAATCCTAACCCTTACCCTTACCCTTACCCTAACCATAACCCTGAACTTAATCCCAACCCTAAACCTAATCCTAACCCTAACACTAACATTTACCCTTACCCTAACCCTAACCCTAACCCTAATATTTACCCTAACTGTAAACCTAACCTTAGCACTTACCCTTAGCCTAACCCTAACCATTACTCTAAACCTAAACCTAACCATAATCCTAACTCTTACCCTTACCCTAACCGTAAACCTAACCTTAAACCCAACCCTAAACCTAACCCTAACCCTAACACTAACCTTTACCCTTACCCTAACCCTAACCCTAACCCTAACCCTAACCCTAAACCTAACCCTTACCCTTACCCTAACCCTAACCCTAACCCTAACCCTAACCCTAAACCTAACCCTAACCCTAACCCTAAACCCTTACCCTAACCGTAAACCTAACCTTAAACCCAACCCTAAACCTAACCCTAACCCTAACACTAACCTTTACCCTTACCCTAACCCTAACCCTAAACCTAACGCTCACCCTAAACCTAACACTTACCGTTAGCCTAACCCTAACCATTACCCTAACCCTAACCCTAACCCATAACCCTAACCCTTAACCTAACCCTAACCTGAACCCTAACCCTAACCCTTACCCTAACCCTAACCTAACCCTTACCCTAAACCTAACCCTAACCCTAACCCTAACCCTAACACTTACCCTTACCCTAACATTAACCCTAATCCTAACCCTTACCCTAACCCTAACCCTAACCACAAGCCTAACCCTTGCCCTAATCCTTACACTTAACCTAACCCTAAACCTAAACCTAACCCTTACCCTAAACCTAACCCTAACCATAACCTTAACTCTAACCCTTACCCTAACCCTAACCCTGAGCCTAACCGCTAACCCTAACCCTAAAACTAACTCTAACCCTGACCCTAACACTAAACCTAACCCTAACCCTTACAGTAACCCTAAATCTAACCCTTACCCAAACACTATCCATAACCCTAAACTTAACCCAAACCCTAACCCTAACCCTAACCTTAACCCTAACCCTAACGTAACCCTTGCCCTTACCCTAACCCTAACTCTAAACCTAACACTAACCCTAACCCTAACCATAACCCTAACCTTTACCTTTACCCTACCCATAACCCTAAATATGACCTTCAGCCTAACCCTAACCCTAACCCTTGCATTAACCCTAACCATAACCCTAACCCTAACCCTAACCCTTAACCCTAAACCTAACCCTTACCCTTAACCTTACCCTAACCCTAAACCTAACACTAACCCTAACCCTAACCCTAATCATTACCTTTACCCTAACCATAAACCGAACCCTAACCCTAACCCTAACCCTTAATCCTAACCCTAACCCTAACCCTTAACCCTAACCCTAACCCTAATCCTAACCCTTACCATTATCCTAACCCTAACCCTAACTCTAACCCTAACACATACCCTTACTCTAACCCTAACCCTAACCACAAGCCTAACCCTTGCCCTAACCCTAACCCTACCCCTTACACTTACCCTAACCCTAACCCTAAACCTAACCCTTACCCTAAACCTAACCCTAACCCTAACCTTAACCCTAACCCTTACCCTAACCCTAAACTTAACCCTAACCCTAACCCTAACCCTAACCCTTACCTTTACCCTACCCATAACCCTAAATCTAACCTTCACCCTAACCCTAACCCTAACCCCAACCTTAACCCTAACCCTAACCTACCCCTTGCCCTTACCCTAACCCTAAACCTAACCCTAACCCTAACCCTAACCCTTAACCTACCCCTAACCCTAAACCTAACCTTAACCCTAACCCTAACCCTAACCTTAACCCTAAATCTTATCCTTACCCTAACCCTAACCATAACCCTAACCCTAAACCTAACCCTAACCCTAACCCTAAACCTAACTCTTACCCTTACCCTAATCCTAAACCTAAACCTAACCGTAACCCTTACCCTGACCCTAACTCTAACCATAATCCTAACTCTAACCCTAAACCTAACCCTCACATTTACCCTTACCCTAACCCTAAACCTAACCCTAAACCTAACTCTAACACTAACCCTAACCCTTACCCTAACAATAACCCTGGCCCTAACCCTAACCCTAACCCTTAATCTTACCCTAACCCTAACCTTACCCCTAACCCTCACCCTAACCCTTACTCTAACCCACACTCTAACCCAAACTCTTAACCTTACCCTAACCCTAACCTTAACCCTAACACTAAACCTAACCCTAACCCTTACCCTTACCCTAACCCTAACCCTAAACCTAACCCTAACCCTAACCCTAAACCTAACCCTTACCCTAACCCTAACCCTAAACCTAACCCTAACTCAAACCCTACACCTAACACTAACCCTAACCCTTACCCTTACGTAACCATACCCCAAAGCTAACGCTAACCCTAACCCTAACCCATAACACTAACCCTACCCTAACCCTAACCCTTACACTTATCCTAACCGTAACCCTAAACTTAACACTTTCGTTACCCTAACCCATAACCTAACCCTAAGCCTAACCCTACCCCTTACCCTAAGCCTAACCCTAACCCCAACCCTTACCCTAAACCTAAACCTAAACCTAACCCTAACACTAACCCTCACCCTTTCCCTTACCCTAAACCTAACCCTAACCCTAACCCTAACCCTAACCATTACCCTTATCCTAAACCTAACCCTAACCCTTAACCTACCCCTATCCCTAACCTTACCACTAACCCTAACCCTAACCCTTACCCAAACCCAAACTCTAACCCAAACACTTACCCTTACCCTAACCCTAACCTTAACCCTAACACTAACCCTAAACCTAACCCTAAACCCAATCCTAACGCTAAATCTTACCCTTACACTAAACCTAACCCTAACCCTAACCATAAGCATAACCCTAGCATTAACCCTAACCCTTACCTTAAACATAACCCTAAACCTTACCATTACCCTAACGCTAACCCTAACCCTAACCTTAACCCTAACTCTAAACCTAACACTTACCCTTACCCTAAACCTAACCCTAATCCTTACCGTTATCCTAAACCTAACCCTAACCCTAACCCTAACCCCAACCTAAACCCTAACCCTAACACTAACCCTTAATCTTACCCTAACCCTAACCCTAACCCTAACCCTAACCTTAACCCTAACCCTAACCTAAACCTTGCCCTAACCCTAACCCTAACACTAAACCTAACATTAACGCTAACCCTAATCCTAACCCTAACCCTTACCCTTACCCTAACCATAACCCTAAACCTAACCTTCACCCTAAGCCTAACTCTAACCCTAACCTCAAACCCTAACCCTAAACCTAACCCTAATCCTTACCGTTATCCTAAACCTAACCCTAACCCTAACCCTTACCCTAATCCTAACCCTAACCCTAAACCTTACCCTTACACTAAACCTAACCCTAACCCTTACCCTAACCATAATCCTAACACTAAACCTAACGCTTACCCTTACCCTTAACCTTACCTTAACCTTAAACCTAACCCTTACCCTAACCCTAACCCTAACCCTAATATTTACCCTAACTGTAAACCTAACCTTAGCACTTACCCTTAGCCTAACCCTAACCATTACTCTAAACCTAAACCTAACCATAATCCTAACTCTTACCCTTACCCTAACCGTAAACCTAACCTTAAACCCAACCCTAAACCTAACCCTAACCCTAACACTAACCTTTACCCTTACCCTAACCCTAACCCTAACCCTAACCCTAAACCTAACCCTTACCCTTACCCTAACCCTAACCCTAACCCTAACCCTAACCCTAACCCTAAACCTAACCCTAACCCTAACCCTAAACCCTTACCCTAACCATAAACCTAACCTTAAACCCAACCCTAAACCTAACCCTAACCCTAACACTAACCTTTACCCTTACCCTAACCCTAACCCTAACCCTAACGCTCACCCTAAACCTAACACTTACCGTTAGCCTAACCCTAACCATTACCCTAACCCTAACCCTAACCCATAACCCTAACCCTTAACCTAACCCTAACCTGAACCCTAACCCTAACCCTTACCCTAACCCTAACCTAACCCTTACCCTAAACCTAACCCTAACCCTAACCCTAACCCTAACACTTACCCTTACCCTAACATTAACCCTAATCCTAACCCTTACCCTAACCCTAACCCTAACCACAAGCCTAACCCTTGCCCTAACCCTTACACTTAACCTAACCCTAAACCTAAACCTAACCCTTACCCTAAACCTAACCCTAACCCTAACCTTAACTCTAACCCTTACCCTAACCCTAACCCTGAGCCTAACCGCTAACCCTAACCCTAAAACTAACTCTAACCCTGACCCTAACACTAAACCTAACCCTAACCCTTACAGTAACCCTAAATCTAACCCTTACCCAAACACTATCCATAACCCTAAACTTAACCCAAACCCTAACCCTAACCCTAACCTTAACCCTAACCCTAACGTAACCCTTGCCCTTACCCTAACCCTAACTCTAAACCTAACACTAACCCTAACCCTAACCATAACCCTAACCTTTACCTTTACCCTACCCATAACCCTAAATATGACCTTCAGCCTAACCCTAACCCTAAACCTTGCATTAACCCTAACCATAACCCTAACCCTAACCCTAACCCTTAACACTAAACCTAACCCTTACCCTTAACCTTACCCTAACCCTAAACTTAACACTAACCCTAACCCTAACCCTAATCATTACCTTTACCCTAACCATAAACCGAACCCTAACCCTAACCCTAACCCTTAATCCTAACCCTAACCCTAACCCTTAACCCTAACCCTAACCCTAATCCTAACCCTTACCATTATCCTAACCCTAACCCTAACCCTAACCCTAACACATACCCTTACTCTAACCCTAACCCTAACCACAAGCCTAACCCTTGCCCTAACCCTAACCCTACCTCTTACACTTACCCTAACCCTAACCCTAAACCTAACCCTTACCATAAACCTAACCCTAACCCTAACCTTAACCCTAACCCTTACCCTAACCCTAAACTTAACCCTAACCCTAACCCTAACCCTAACCCTTACCTTTACCCTACCCATAACCCTAAATCTAACCTTCACCCTAACCCTAACCCTAACCCCAACCTTAACCCTAACCCTAACCTACCCCTTGCCCTTACCCTAACCCTAAACCTAACCCTAACCCTAACCCTAACCCTAACCCTTAACCTACCCCTAACCCTAAACCTAACCTTAACCCTAACCCTAACCCTAACCTTAACCCTAAATCTTATCCTTACCCTAACCCTAACCATAACCCTAACCCTAAACCTAACCCTAACCCTAACCCTAAACCTAACCCTTACCCTTACCCTAATCCTAAACCTAAACCTAACCGTAACCCTTACCCTGACCCTAACTCTAACCATAATCCTAACTCTAACCCTAAACCTAACCCTCACATTTACCCTTACCCTAACCCTAAACCTAACCCTAACCCTAACTATAACCCTAACCCTAACACTAACCCTAACCCTTACCCTTACCTTAAAGTAACCCTAACCCTTACCCTTACCGTAACACTAACCCTAATCCTAACCTTAACCCTAAATCTAACCCTAACCCTTACCTTACCCTAAACCTAACCCTAACTCTAACCCTAACCCTAACCCTAACGTAACCCTTACCCTAACCCTAACCCTAACAATTACCCTAACCCTAACCCTAACCCTAACCTTAACCCTAACCCTAACCCTAACCCTTACCCTTACCCTAACCCTAATCGTAAACCTAACCATAACCCTAACACGAACGCTAACCTTAACCCTAACCCTAACCCTATCCCTAAACCTCACCCTTACCCTAAACCTAAACCTAAATCTAACCTTAACCCTAAGCCTTACCCTTACCCTAACCGTAACCCTAAACCTAACCCTAACCCTAACCTTAACCCTAACCCTTATCCTTACCCTAACCCTAACCATAACCCCAACTCTAAACCTAATCCTAAACCTAAACCTAAACCTTACCCTTACCCTAACCCTAACCCTAACCCTAACCCTAACCCTAACCTTAACCCTAACCCTTATCCTTACCCTAACCCTAACCATAACCCTAACCTTAACCCTAACCCTAACCTTTACCCTTACACTTACCCTAACCCTAACCCTAAACCTAACCCTAAACCTAACCCTAACACTAACCCTAACCCTTACCCTAACCCTAAACCTAAACCTAACCCTAACCTTAACCCTAACACCTAAACCTAACCCTAACCCTAACCCTTACACTAACCCTAACCATAACCCTAACACTTACCCTTAACCTAACCCTAACACTAACCCTAACCCCTAACCCTAACCCTTACCCTAACCCAAACTCTAACCCTAACCCTAACCCTAACCCTTACCCAAACCCTAACCCTAACCCTTACTGTAACACTAACCCTAAACTCATTCATAACTCTAACCATAACCCTAAACCTTATCCTTACCCTAACCCTAACCCTAACCCTCACTCTTACCCTAATCCTTACCCTAACCCTAAACCTAATCCTTACCCTAAACCTAAACTTAACCCTAACCTCAACCTTAACCCAGAGCCTAACCCTAAACCCTTAACCTTACCCTTACCATAACCCTCACCCTAACCCTAACTCTAACCCTAACCCTAACCCTAACCATAACCCTATCCCTAAACCTAACCCTAACCCTAAACCTAACCCTTACCCTTACCCTAACCCTAAACGTAAACCTAACCCTAACCCTTACCCTGACCCTAACTCTAATCATAATCGTAACTCTAACCCTAACCTTAACCCTAACACTTACCCTTACCCTAACCCTAATCCTAACCCTAAACCTAAACCAAACCCTAACCCTAACCCTAACCCTTCCACTTATACTAACCCTAACCCTAACCCTAACACTTACCCTTATCCTAACCCCTACCCTAAACCTAATCCTAACCCTAACCCTTACCCTAACCCTAACCCTAACTCTTACCCTTACCCTAAACCTAAACCTAACGCTATCGCTAAATCTAACCCTTTCCCTTACCCTAAACCTAACCCTAACCCTAACCCTAAAACTTACCCTTATACAAAAACTAACCCTAACCCTTAACCTAAACCTAACCCTAAACCTCACCCTAACCCTTACCCTTCTCCTAACCCTAACCTAACACTAACCCTAACCCTAACACTTACCCTTACCCTAACCCTAACCCTAACCATAACCCTAACCCTGACCCTAACCCTAACTCTAACAATAACCCTAACCCTAATCCTAAACCTAACAGTAAACCTAACCCTAAACCTTACATTACCCTAACCCTAACCCTAAACCTAACCCCAATCCTAACTCTAAACCTTACCTTACACTAACCCTAACCCTAACCCTAACCCTAACCCTAACCCTAACCCTTACCTCAAACCTAACCCTAACCCTTACCCTTACCCTAACGCTAACCCTAACCTTACCTTAACCCTAACTCTAACCATTACCCTTACCTTACCTTAAACCTAACCCTAACTCTAACCCTAACCCTAAATCTAACCTAATCCTTACCCTAACCCTAAACCTAACCCCAATCCTAACTCTAAACCTTACCCTTACACTAACCCTAACCCTAAACCTAACCTTAACCCTAACCCTAACCCTTACCATTGCCCTAACCCTAACCCTAAACCTAAACCTAATCCTAACCCTAACCCTAACCTTAACCCTAACTCTAACCCTATCCCTAACCCTTACCCTTACTCTAACCCTAACACTAAACCTAACACTAACCCTAACCCTAAACCTAACCCTTACCCAAAACCTAACCGTAACCCTTACTCTTACCATAACCCTAACCCTAACCTTAACCCCAACCCTAAACCTAATCCTAAATATAAACCTTACCCTTACCCTAACTCTAACCCTAACACTAACCTTAAACATTACCCTAACGCTAACTCTAAACCTAACCCTAACCCTTGCACTTACCCTCACCCTAACCCTAACCTTAACCCTAACCCTGACCCTAACCCTTTTCCTTACCCAAACCCTAACCCTAACCCTACCCTAACACTAACCCCAACCCTAACCCGAATCCTAACCCTTACCCTTACCCTAACCCTAACCCTAAACCTAACCCTAACCCTTACACTTACCCTAACCCTAACTCAAACCCTAACCCTAACCCTAAACCCAACCTTAACCCTAACCCTTACCCTAACCCTAACCCTAACAATAACCCTAACCCTTATCCTTACCCTAACCCTAACCCTAAATCTATACCTAACCCTAAACCTAACCCTTACGCTTACCCTAACCCTAACCCTAACCATAACCCTAACCCTAACCCTAACCCTAAACCTAAACCTAACCCTAACCCTAACCCTAACCCTAACCCATACCCTACCCTAAACCTAACCCTAACCCTAACCATTACCCTTACCCTTACCCTTACAATAACCCGAACCCTCACCCTAACCCTAAACCTTACTCTTATTCTAACCCTAACACTAACCCTTACCCTAACCCTAACCCTAACTCTAACCCTAACACTTACCCTTACCCTTACTATAACCCTAAACCTAACCCTAACCCTAACCCTTACCATAACACTTACCCTAACCCTAACCCTAACATTACCCCTAACACCTAAACCTAACCCTAACCCTAACCCTTACCCTTACCCTAACCCTAACCCTAAACCTAACCCTAATCCTAAACCTAACCCTAACCTTAACCCTAACCCTAACCCTTACTCTTACCCTAACCCTAACCCTAAAACTAACCCTAATCTTAACAGTACCCTAAACTTATCCCTAACCCTAAACCTATCCCTAACCCTTACCCTTACTCTAACCCTAACCCTAAACCTAACACTATCCCTAACCCTAACCCTAACCGTAACACTAACCTTAACCCCAACTCTAAACCTAATCCTAACCCTAACACTTACCCTTACCCTTACCCTAACCCTAACCCTAAACCTAACCCTAACCCTTACCCTTACCCTAACCCTAACCCTAACCCTAACCCTGACCCTAACCCTAACCCTTATCCTTACCATAACCCTAAGCCTAACCCTAACCCTAAATCTAAACCTACCCCTAAACCTAACCCTTACCCTTACCCTAACCCTAACCATAACCATAACCCTAAACATAACCCTAACCCTTAAAATAAACCTAACCCTAACCCTAAAACGAAACCTAACCCTAACCCTAACCCATACCCTTACCCTAAACCTAACCCTAACCATAACCATAACCCTTACTCTTACCCTTACAGTAACCCGAACCCTAAACTTTACCCTTACCCTAACCCTAAAACTAACCCTTACCCTAACCCTAAACCTAACTCTAACCCTAACTCTTCCCTTACCCTTACCCTAACCCTAAACCTAACCATAACCCTATCCCTATCCCTAACCCTTACCTTTACCATAACACTAACCCTAACCCTAACCGTAACCCTTACCCTAACCCTAACGCTAACCCTAACACTTACTCAAACCCTACCCTAACCCTAACCCTTACCCTTACCCTTACCCTAACCCTACCACTAAACTTAACCCCAACCCTAAACCTAACCCTAAGCCTAACTCTTACCCTAACACTTACCCTAACCCTAACCCTAACCCTAACACTTAACTTTACCGTAACACTAACCCTAAACCTAACCCTAACACTTACCCTAATCTAACCCTAACCCTAAACCTTACCTTAACCCTAACCTAACCCTTACCTCAACCCTAACCATAACCCTAACGCTAACCACTAATCCTAACCCTTAACCTAACCCTAACCCTAACCCTAAACCTTACCCTTAACCAACCCTAAACCTAACTCTAAACCTAACTCTAACCAAAACCCTTAACCTAACACTAACCCTAACCATAACCCTAACCCTTACCCTTAACCTAACCCTAAACCTAATTCTAAATTTAACCCTAACCCTAACCCCAAACCTTACCCTAACCTAACCCTAAATCTTACCCTAACCCTAACCGTAACACTAACCCTTACCCTTACCCTAACCCTAACCTTAAACCTAACAATAACCCTAACCCTAAACGTAACCTTAACCCTAACCCTAACCCTTGCCCTTACCCTAAACCTAACCCTAAACCTAACCCTAAACCTAACCCTAACCCTAACCCTTACCCTTACCCTAACCCTAACCCTAAACCTAAACCTAACCCTAACCCTAACCCTTACGATAACCCTAAACCTAACCCTAACCCTTACCCTTACCCTAACCCTAACACTAAAACTAACCCTAACCCTAACCCTAAGCCTTACCCTAACCCTTAACCTAAACCTAACCCTAACCCTAACACTTACCCTAACCCTAACACTAAACCTAACACTTACCCTTACCCTAACTCTAATCCTTATCCTATCCCTAACCCTAACCCTAACCCTTAACCTAACCCTAACCCTAACCCTAACCCTTACCCTTATCCTAACTCTAATCCTAACCCTAACCCGAACACTTACCCTTACCCTAACCCTAACCGTAACTACAACCCTAAACCTTGCCCTAACCCTAACTCTAACCCTAAGCCTCACCCTTACCCTTACCCTAATCCTAAGCATAACCCTAACCCTAACCCTAACCCCAACCATAACCATAAGCGTTACCCTTACACTAAACCTAACCCTAACCCTTACCCTAACCATAACCCTAACACTAACCCTAACCCTTACCATTACCCTTACATTAACCCTAACCCTAACCCTTACTCTTACCATAACGCTAACCCTAACCCTAACCTAAACCCTAACACTAACCCTACCCCTTACCCTTACCCTAAACCTAACACTAACTCTAACCCTAACCCTAACCATAACCATAACCCTAACCGTTACTCTAACCCTAAACCTAACCCTTACTCTAACCCTGACCCTAACCCTAAACTTAACCCTAACCCTAACCCTAACCCTAACCTTAAACCTAACCCTAACCCTATCCCTAACCCTTACCCTTACCCTAACCCTAACCCTAAATCTAACCTTAAAACTAACCCTTACCCTTATCCTAACCGTAACCCTTACCCTAACCCTAAACCTAACATTAACCCTAACCCTAACCCTAAACCTTATCCAAACCCAAACTCTAACCCAAACTCTTACACTTACCCTAACCCTAACCTTAACCCTAACACTAACCTTAAACCTAACCCTTACCCTTACCCTTACCCTAACCCTAACCCTAAACCTAACCCTAACACTAACCCTTAAACCTTACCCTTACCCTAACCCTAACCCTAAACCTAACTCTAACCCAAACCCTACACCTAACACTACCCCTAACACTAACAATAACCCTAACCCTAACCCTAACCCTAACCCTTACCCTTACGTAACCCTAACCCCAAACCTAACTCTAACCATAACCCTAACCCTAACCCCTAACACTAACCCTACCCTAACCCTAACGCTTACACTTATCCTAACCCTAACCCTAACCCTAACACTTACGCTTACCCTAAACGCTACCCTAACCAAAACCCTAACCCTAACCCTTACCCTAACCCTAACCCTAACTCTTAACCTTACCCTAAACCTAAACCTAACCCTAACCCTAACCCTAAAACTTACCCTTATCCTAAACCTAACCCTAACCCTTACCCTAACCCTTTCCCTTACCCTAACCCTAACCTAACCCTAAAACTTACCCTTATTATAAACCTAACCCTAACCCTTACCCTAACCCTAACCCTAGCCCTAACCCTTACAATTATCCTAACCCTAACCCTAACCCTAAACCTTACCCTTAACCTAACCCTAACCCTAACCCTAACCACATTCCTAACCTAAACCTTACCCTTACACTAAACCCAAACCTAACCCTAACCCTAACCATAATCCTAACACTAACCCTAACCCTTACCCTTTCCTTAACCCTAACCCTAACCCTTACCCTTACCCTAACGCTAACCCTAACGCTAACCTTAACCGTAACTCTAACCCTAACCCTTACCCTTACCATAAACCTAACCCTAACTTTAACCCTAACCCTAACCCTAATCTAACCCTTTCCTTAACCCTAACCCTAACCCTTACCCTAACCCTAACCCTAACCTTAACCCTAACCCTAACCCTAACACTTTCCCTTACCCTAACCCTAACCCTAACCCTAAAACTTACCCTAACCCTAATCCTAACCCTAACCCTTACCCTAACCCTAACCCTAACCCTAACTCTTACCCTTACCCTACTCCTAAACCTAACCCTAAACCTAACCCTAACCCTTACCCTTATCTTAACCCTAACGCTAACCGTAACCCTTACCTTTACCCTAACGCTAACCCTAACCCTAACCCTAAACCTTACCCTAAAACTAACCCTAACCCTAACCATTACCCTTACCTTAACCCTAACGATAACCTTAACCCCAACCCTAAACCTAAACCTAACACTAACCCTAACAGTTACCCTAACCCTAACCCTAACCCTAACCCTAACCCTTACTCTAACCCTAACCCTAAACCTAACAATAACCCTAACCCGAACCCTACCCCTAACCCTAACCCTAACCCTTACCCTTATCCTAACCCTACCCCTAACCCTTAAACTGACCATAACCCTAATCCTAACCCTAACCCTAACCCTAACTCTTACCCTTACCCTACTCCCAAACATAACCCTAAACCTAACCCTAACCCTTACCCTTATCTTAACCCTAACCCTAACCGTAACCCTTACCTTTACCCTAACGCTAACCCTAACCCTAACGCTAACACATACCCTTACCCTAACCCAAAACCTAACCCTTACCATAACCCTAAACATAACCCTAACCCTAACCCTAAACCTTACCCTAACCCTAACCCTAACCCTAACCATTACCCTTACCTTAACCCTAACGATAATCTTAACCCCAAACCTAAACCTAAACCTAACACTACCCCTAACACTTATCCTAAACCTAACACTAACTCTAACCCTTACCCTTACCCTAACCGTAACCCCAACCCTAACCCTAAACCTAACCCTAACACTAACCCTAAACCTAACCCTAACCCTAAGCCTAACCCTAACCCTAACCCTAACCCTAACCCGAACCCTAACCCTAACCCTAACCCTAACCCTAACCCTTACCCTAACCCTAACCCTAACCCTAACTCTTTAACTTACCCTACTCCTAAACCTAACCCTAAACCTAACCCAAAACCTTACCCTTATCTTAACCCTAACCCTAACCGTACCCTTACCTTTACCCTAACGCTAACCCTAACCCTAAACCTAACACATGCCCTTACCCTAACCCAAACCCCAACCCTAAACGTAACCCTAAACATAACCCTAACCCTAACCATAAACCTTACCCTACCCCTAAACCCTAACCCTAACCATTACCCTTACCTTAATCCTAACGATAACGTAACCCCAACCCTATACCTAAACCTAACACTAACCCTAAGAGTTACTCTAACCCTAACCCTAAACCTAAACCTAACCCTAACCCTAACCCTATCGCTTACCCTAAACCTAACCCTAACCCTAACCCTTACCCTAACCCTAAACCTAATCCTAACCCTAACCCTAACCCTTACCCTTACCCTTAGTCTAACCCTAACCCTAACCCTAACCTTACCCTTACAATAACCCTAAACCAAACCTTAACCCTAACCCTTATCCTTACCCTAACCCTAACCATAACCCTAAACCTAAACTTAAACAAAACCATAAACCTAACCCTTACCCTTACCCTAACCGTAAACCTAAACCTAACCGTAACCCATACCGTAACCCTAACCCTAACCCTAAACCTAACACTAACACTAACCCTAACCCTTACCCTAACAATACCCCTGGCCCTAACCCTAACCCTAACCCTTACCCTTACCCTAACCCTAACCCTAACCTTAATACTAACCCTAACCCTAACCTTACCCTAACCCTAACCCTAATCCTTACCATAACCCTAAACCTAACCCTAACCCTTACCCTTTCACTAACCCTAACCCTAACCCTAACACTTACCCTTACCCTAACCCTAAACCTAAACCTAACCCTAACCCAAACCCTAAACCTAACCCTAACCCTAACCTTAACCCTAACACTAACCCTAACCCTGAACCTTACCTTTACCCTAACCCTAATCCTAAACCAAACCCTAACCCTAACCTTAAACCTTACCCTTACCCTAACCCTAACCCTAAGCCTAACTCTAAACCTAAACCTAAACCTAACACTAACCCTAACACTAAAGCTAACCTAAGGGTTACCCTTACCCTAAGCCTAACCCTAACCCTAAACCTAAACCTAACCCTTACCTTAACCCTAACCCTAACCCTAACAATTACCCTTACCCTAAACCTAAAACTTACGCTAACCCTAACTCTAACCCTTTTCCTTACCCTAAACCTAACTCTAACCATAACCCTTACCCTTATCCTAACCCTAACCCTACCTTTAACCCTAACACTTACCCTTAACCTAAGGCTAACCCTAACCCTAACCCTAACCCTAAACCTTACCCTTACCCTAAACCTAACCCTAACCCTTACCCTTACCTTTATCCTAACCCTAACCCTAACCCTAACCGTAACCCTAAAGATAACCGTAACTCTAACCCTAACCCAAACCCTTACCCTAATCCTAACCCTAACCCTTACCGTTGCCTTAACCCTAACCCTAACAGTAACTCTAAACCTAAACCTAAACTTAACCCTAACCCTTACCCTTACCCTTACCTTACCCTAACCCTAACCCTAAACCTTACCCTTACCCTTACCCTAATCCTAACCCTAACCCTAACAGTAACCCTAACCCTAAACCTAAACTTAACCCTAACCTTTACCCTTACCCTAACCCTAACCCTAAACCTAACCCTAAACCTTACCCTTACCCTTACCCTAATCCTAACCCTAACCTTAACGCTAAACCTAATCCTAACCCTAACCCTAACCCTTACCTTACTCAAACCCAAACTCTAATCCAAACCCTACCCTAACCCTAACTATTAACCTAACCCTAACAATAACCCTAACAGCAAACCCTAACCCTTACCCTAACCCTAACACTAAACCTAACCCCTAACCGTAACCCTAACCCTAACCCTAACCCCTAACCCTAACCCTAACCCTAACCCTTACCCTTATCCTAACCCTAACCCTAACCCTAACACTTATCCTAACCCCTACCGTAACCCTATCCCTAACCCTTATACTAACCCTAAACCTAACCCTAACCCTTACACTTACCCTAACAATAAACCTAACCCTTATCCTAACCCTAACCCTAACCCTAACCGTTAACCTAACCCTAACACTAATCCTAACCCCTAACCCTAACCCTAACCCTAACCCTAACCCTAACCCTAACCCTTACACTTACCCTAAGCCTAACCCTAACCCTAAACCTTACCCTTACCCTAATCCTAACCCTAAACGTTACCCTAAACTTAACCTTAACCCTAACCCTAACCCTTACTCTTACCTTAACCCTAACCCTAACCCTAACACTTACCCATACCCTAACGCTAATCCTAACCCTAACCCTAATCCTTACCCTAACCGTAACCCTAAACTTAAACCCTAACCCTAACCCTAACACTGACCTTCACCCTTACCCTAACCCTAACCCTAAGGCTAACGCTAACCCTAACCCTAACACTTACACTTAGCCTAACCCTAACCATTACCCTAACCCTAACCCTAAACCTAACCTTAAACCTAACCCTAACCCCTAAACCTAACCCTTAACTAAACCCTAAACCTAACCCTAACCCTAACCCTTACCCTTACAGTAACCTAAATCTAAACCTAATCTGAACCCTAACCCTAACCTTTACCCTAACCCTAAGCTAACCCTTACCCTAACCGTTAACCTAACCCTAACCCTAACCTTAACTCTAACGCTAACCCTAACCCCAACCCTAACCCTTACCGTTACACTAACCATAACCATAAACCTAACCATAACCCTAACCCTAACCCTAAACTTAACCCTAACCCTATCCCTAACCCTTAACCATACCCTAACCCTAAACCTAACACTAACTCTAACCCTATCCCTAACCCTAGTAATTACCTTTACCCTAACCCTAAACCTATCCCTAACCCTAACCCTACCCTAACCCGTAACCCTAACCCTAACCTTACCCCTAACCCTAACACTAAACCTTACCCAAACCCAAACTCTAACACAAACTCTTACCCTTACCCTAACCCTAACCCTAACTTTAATGCTAACCCTAAACCTAACCTTTCCCTAACCCTAACCCTCATCCTAAACCTAACCCTAACCCTAACCCTAACCCCAAACCTAACCCTCAACGTTACTCTTACAGGAATCCTAACCCTAACCCTTACCTAACCATAACCCTAACACTAACCCTAACCCTTACCCTTACCTTAACCCTAACCCTAATCCTCAACCTTACGCAAACACTAACCCTAACCCTAACCTTAACCCTAACCCTAACCCTAACCCTTTCCCTTACCCTAAACCTAACCCTAACTCTAACCCTAACACTAAACCTAACCCTTACTCTAACCCTAACCCTAACCCTTACCCTAACCCTAACCCTAACTTTAACCCTAACCTAACCCTAACTCTTACCCTTACCCTAAACCTAAACCTAAACCTAAAACCTAAACCTACCAATAAGCTTAACCCTAACCCTAACCCTATCCCTAACCCTTACCCTCACCGCAACCCTAAACCTAAACCTCACACTAACTGTAACCCTAAACCTAACTCTTACCCTTACCCTAACCCTAATCCTAAACCTAACTCTAACCCTAACCGTAACCCTAACCTAACCCCGAACCCTAACCCTAACCATAACCCAGCACTAACCCTTACCCTTATCCTAACACTAACCCTAAACTAACCATAACACTAACACTTACCCTTACCCTAACCCTAAACCAAACCCTAACCTTAACCCTTACCCTAACCGTAACCATAAACCTAACCCTAACCCTTACCGTTACCATAATCCTAAACCTAACCCTAACTCTAACCGAACCCTAACCCTTACCCTTACCTTAACCCTAACCCTACCCTAACCCTAAACCTTACCCTTACCCGAAACCAAACCCTAACCCTTACACTTACCGTAAACCTAACCCTAACCCTAACCTTAACCCTAACTGTTACCCTTACCCTTATGCTAAACCTAACCCTAAACCTAACCCTAACCCTAAACCTAAGAGTAACCCTAAACCTAACCCTTAACCTTACCCTAACCCTAACCTTAAACCCTAACCCTAACCGTAACCCTTAACCTTACCCTAACCATACCCCTTACCCTTATCCTAACCCTAACCCTAACCCTTAACGTTACGGTAACCCTAACCCTAAACTTATCCCCAACCCTAAACCTAAACCTAACCCTAACCCTTACCCTAACCTAACCCTAACACTTACCCTTACCAAAACCCTAAACCTAATCCTAACCCTTACCCTAACCCTAACCCTAAACCTAACCCTAACCCTAATCCTAATACTTGCCCTAGCCTTAACTCTAACCCTTACCCTAACTCTAACCTTAACACTAACCTTAACCCCTAACCCTAAACCTTAACCTAACACTAACCCTCACACTAACCCTAACCCTTACCCTTACCCAAACCCTAAACCTAACACTTACCCTTACCCTAACCCCTACAGTAACCCTAACCCTAAACCTAACCCTTACCCTAACCCTAACCCTAAACCTAACCCTAACCGTAACCCTAAACCAAAACCTATCCCTAACCCTAACCCTATCCCTTACCCTAACCCTAAAAATAACCCTCACCCTAACCTTAACCCTCAACCTAACCCTAACCCTAACCCCTACCATTACAATACCCTAACCCTAAAGCTAACCCTAACTCTAACCCTAACATTAACCTTAACCCTAACCCTAACCTAACCCTTGACCTTACCCTAAACCAATCACCAACCCTAACCCTACCCTAAACCTAACCCTAAAACTTACCCTAACCGTAACCCTAACCCTAACCCAAAACCTTAACCTTACCTTAACCCTAACCCTAACCCTAACCTTACACTTACCCTTACCATAACGCTAACCCTAACCCTAACCCTAACCCTAACCCTAAACCTAACCCTAACCCTAACCTTAACCCTAACCCTAACCCTATCCCTAACCCTTATCCTTACACTAACCCTAACCTTAAACCTAACACTAACCCTAACCCTAACCCTTACCCTTACCCTAACCCTAACCCTAAACCTAACTCTAACCTGACAGTAACACTAACCCCAAACCCTAACCCTAACCCTAACCATAAACCTTACCCTTATCCTAACACTAACCTAAACCTAACCCTAACCCTAACACTTACCCTTACCCTAACCCTAAACCTAAACCTAACCCTTACCTAACCCTAACCCTAACCCTAAACCTTACTCTTACCCTGATCGTAAACCTAACCCTAACCCTAAACCTAACCCTAACCCTTACCATTACCCTAACCATAACCCTACCCTAACCCTAACCCTAACCCTAACCATAAAACTTAACCTTACCCTAAACCTACCCTAAACCTTACCCTAACCCTAAACCTAACCCTAACCCTCACCCTTACCCTTATCTTAACCCTAACCCTAACCCTTACCCATACCCTAACGCTAACCCTAACCCTAACCTTAACCCTAACCCTAACCCTAACATATACACTTACTCTAATCCTAACCGTAACCCTAACCGTAACCCTAAACATAACCCTAACCCTAAACCTAACCCTAACGCTAACCCTTACCCTAATCCTAACCCTAACCCTTACCCTTACCCTAACCCTAACCCTAACCCTAAACTAACCTTAACCCTAAACCTTACCCTTACCCTTCTCTAACCCTAACCTTAAACCTAACCCTAACACTTACCCTTACCCTAACCCTAACACTAACCTTAACCCTAATTCGAAACCTAACCCGAACCCTAACTTTAACCTAACCCTTATACTTACCCTAACCCTAACCATAACCCTAACCCTAAACCTAACCCTAACCCTAAACCTAACCCTTACACTTACCCTAACCCTAAACCTAAACCTAACCGTAACCCTTACCCTGACCCTAACCCTAACCATAATACTATCTCTAACCTAACCTTAACTCTAACCCTTACCCTAACCCTAACCTTAAACCTAACCCTATACCTAACCCTAACACTAACCCTAACCCTTACCCCAACAATAACCCTGGCCCTAACCCTAACCCTAACTCTTACCCTTACCCTAACCCTAACACTAACTTTACACCTAACCCTAACACTAACCCTTACCCAAACCCAAACTCTAACCCAAACTCTTACCCATACCCTAACCCTAACCTTAACCCTAACACTAACCCTAACCCTAACCCTTACCCTAACCCTAACCCTAAAACTAACCTTAACCCCTAACCCTTACTCTTACCCTTAATCTAACCCTAACCCTAAACCTAACCCTAACACTTACCCTTACCCTAACCCTAACACTAACCTTAACCCTAATTCGAACCCTAACCCGAACCCTAACTTTAACCCTAACCCTTATACTTACCCTAAACCTAACCATAACCCTAACCCTAATCCTAACCCTAACCCTAACCCTAACACTTACCCTAACCCTAACCCTAAACCTAACCCTAACCCTAAACCTAACCTTACCCTTACCATAACCCTAAACCTAAACCTAACTCTAACCCCAACTCTATACCTAACACTAACCCTAACCCTAACCCTAACCCTAACAACTAACCCTAACCCTAACCCTTACACTTATCCTAACCCTAACCCTAACCCTAACACGTATTCTTACCCTAACCCCTACCCTAACCCTAACCCTAACCTAACCCTAACCCTAACCTTAACCCTAACACTTACCATTACCCTAAACATAAACCTAACCCTAACTTTAACCGTAACCCTTTCCCTTGACCTAAACCTAACCCTTACCCTAACTCTAACCCTAACCCTTACCCTTACCCTAATTCTAACCCTAACCCTTACCCTAACCCTAACCCTAACCCTTACCCTTATCCTAACCCTAACCCTAATCCTAACCCTAACCCTAACCTAAACCTAACCCTTACCCTTACCCTAACAGTAACCCTAAACCTAACCATGACCCTTACCCTTACCCTCACCCTAACCTTAAGCCTAAACCTAACCCTAACCTTACTCTAACCCCTTATCCTTACCTTAACCCTAACCCTAAATCTAACCCTACCCCTAAACGTAACCCTTATCCTTAGACTAACCGTAGCCCTAAACCTAACCCTAAACCTTACACTTACCATAACCCTAAACCTAACCCTAACCCTAACTCTAACACTTACCCTAACCCTAATCCTAACCCTAAACCTTACCCTTACCCTAACCTAACCATAACCTTAACCTTAACCATAATCCTAACCCTACCCCATACCCTAAGTGTAACCCTAAACCTAACCCGAACAATAACCCTATCCCTACACCTAACTCTTATCCTACCCTAACCCTAACCCTAAACCTAACACTTACCCTAAACCTTACCCTTACCCTAACCCTAACCCTTACCCCAAACCTAACTAACCCTAACCCTAACCCTAACCCTAATCTTAAGGCTAACCCTAACCCTAACCCTAACCCTTACCCTAACCCTAACACTAAT
>NW_028327391.1:483980-486480 GCF_031878675.1 Megascapheus bottae
CTAACCCCTACCCTAACCCCTACCCTAACCCTAACCCTTAACCTAACCCCTACCCTAACCATAACCCTACCCTAACCCTAACCCTAACCCTAACCCTAACCCTAACCCTAACCCTTAAACTAACCCTAAAACTAACACTACCCCTAACCGTAACCCTAACCCCAACCCTAACCTAACCCTCAACCTAACCCTTACCCTTACCCTAACCCTAACCCTAACCCTAACCCTTACCCTAAACCTAACCCTTACCCTAACCCTAACCCTAATCCTAACCTCAACCTTAACCCTAACCCTAACCTTAACCCTTAACCTTACCCTAACACTAAGCCTAACCCCTGACCCTAACCCTAACCCTAACCCTAACCCTTACCCTAACCCTAACCCTAATCCTAACCCTAACCCTAACCCTAACCCTTACCCTTACCCTAACCCTAAACCTAAACCTAACCCTAACCCTTACCCTTACCCTCACCCTAAACTTAACCCTAACCCTAACCCTAACCTGAACTCTAACCCTTATCCTCACCCTAACCCTAACCCTAAACCTAACCCTAACCCTAACGCTAACCCTTACCCTTAGACTAACCCTAGCCCTAAACCTAACACTAAACCTTACCCTTACCATAACCCAAAACGTAACCCTAACCCTAACCTTAACCCTAACCCTAACCCTAACCCTAACACTTACCCTTACACTAACCCCTACCCTAACCCCTACCCTAACCCTAACCCTTACCCTAACCCCTACCCTAACCATAACCCTACCCTAACCCTAACCCTAACTCTAACCCTAACCCTAACCCTAACACTTACCCTTACCCTAACCCTAACGCTTACCCTAACCCTTAACCTAACCCTAACCCTAACCCTAACCCTTACCATAACCCTAACCCTTACCCTAACCCTAACCCTAAACCCAACCCTTATCCTAACCCTAACACTAATCCTAACCCTAACCCTTACCCTTACCCTAACCCTAAAACTAACTCTATCCCTAACCCTAACCCTAAACCTAACCCTTACACTAACCCTAACCCTTACCCTAAACCAAAACCTAACCCTAACCCTAACCTTAACCCTAACCCTAGCCCTAACCCTTACCCTTACCCTTACCCTAACCCTAACCCAAAACCTAAACCTAACCCTAACCCTAACCCTAATCTTAACCCTAACCCTAACCCTAACAATTGCCCTTACCCTAACCCTAAGCCTAAGCCTAACACCAACCCTAACCCTAACCCTAATCCTAAACCTAACCCTAACCTTCATCCTAACCTCAACGCAATACCTAACCCTATCCCTTACCCTTACCCTAACCCTAATCCGAAACCTAAACCTAACCCTGACCCTAACACAAACCCTAACCCATAAACGTAACCCTAAACCTTCCCCTTACCCTAACACTAACCCTAAACCTAACCCTAAACCTCACCCTCACCCTAACCCTAACCCTAACACTAACCCCTAAACCTAACCCCAACCCTTACACTTATTCTAACCCTAACCCTAACCCTTACCATAACCCTAACCCTTACCCTAAAACTAACCCTAAACCCAACCCTTATCCCAACCCTAACACTAATCCTAACCCTAACCCTTACCCTTACCCTAACCCTAAAACTAACGCTATCCCTAACCCTAACCCTAAACCTAACCCTTACACTAACCCTAACCCTTATCCTAAAACAAAAACTAATCCTAACCCTAACCTTAACCCTAACCCTAACCCTAACCCTTACCCTTACCCTTACCCTAACCCTAACCCAAAACCTAAACCTAACCCTAACCCTAAGCCTAATCTTAACCCTAATCCTAACCCTAACAATTGCCCTTACCCTAAACCTAAGCCTAAGCCTAACACTAACCCTAACCCTAACCCTAATCCTAAACCTAACCCTAACCTTAATCCTAACCTCAACGCTAAACCTAACCCTAACCCTTACCCTAACCCTAACCCTAACCCGAAACCTAAACCTAACACTTACCCTAACCCAAACCCTAACCCCTAAACCTAACCCTAACCCTTACACTTATTCTAACCCTAACCCTAACACTTAACCTTACCCTAACCCCTACCCTAACCCTAACCCCAACCCTTACCCTAACCTAACCCTAACCCTTACCCTAAGCCGAACCCTAACCCTAACCCTAACCTTAACTCTAACCCTAACACTTGCCCTTACGCTAACACAAACCCTAAACCTAACCCTAACCCTAACCTAACCCTAACCATTCCCCTTACACTAACCCTAATCCTAACCCTAACCCTAACCTTAACCCAAACCCTAACCCTTGCCCTTACGCTAACCCAAACCCTAAACCTAACCCTAACCCTAACCTAACCCTAAACCTTACCCTTACACTAACCATAAACATAACCCTAAAGCTAACCCTAACCCTGACACATAAACCTAACCCTACCCCTAACCCTTATCTTAACCCTAGCCCTAACCCTATCACTAAAACTTACCCTTACCCTAACCCTAACCCTAACCCTTAT
>NW_028327391.1:491480-501480 GCF_031878675.1 Megascapheus bottae
CTAAACCTAAACCTTACCTTACCCTAAACCTAACCCTAACCCTAACCCTTACCCTTACCTTAACACTAACCCTAACCCTAAACTTTACCCTTTCCCTAAGTCTAATCCTAACCCTAACCCTACCACTACCACTAACACATACCCTTAGCCTAACCCTAACCCTTACCCTAACCATAACCTTTACCCTAAACCTATCCCTAAACTCAACCCCAACGCTAAACCTATCCCTAACCCTTACCCTTACCCTAATGCTAACCCTTAACCTAACCCTAACCCTAACCCTAACCATTACCCTAAACCTAACCCTAATTATAACCCTAACCCTAACCATAACCCTTACCCTTACCCTAACCCTAACACTAACACTAACCATAAAACTTACTAATACCCTAACCCTAACCCTAACACTTACCCTAAACCTAACCCTAATCCTAACCCTAACCCTTACTCTTACCTTAACACTAATCCTAATCCTAACCCTTTGCATTTACCCTATCGCTAACCCTAATCCTACTCCTAAACCTAACCCTAACACTTACCCTTATCCTAACCGTAACCCTAACCTTAACCCCAACCCTAAACCTAACCCTAAACCTAACCCTTACCCTTACCGGAACCCTAACCATAACTCTAACGCTAACCCTAACCCTAACAATTACCCTTATCCTAACCCTAACCCTTACCCTAACCCTAACCCTAACCCTAACATTAAACCCTTTCCCTAACCCTTAACCTAACCCTAAACCTAACCCTAACCCTAACTCTTACCTTTACCCTAAGCCTAACTCTAACGCTAACCCGAACCATAACCCTATCCCTGACCCTAAACCTAACCCTAACCCTATCCCTAACCCTTACCCTTACCCTAACCCTAACCCTAAACCTAACACTCACCCTAACCCTTAACTTTACCCTAACCCGAAACCTAACCCTAACCCTAAACCTAAACCTAAACCCTAACCCTAACCCTAAACCTAAACCTAACCCTAACCTTACCCTTATCCTTAACCTAACCCTAAACCTAAACCCAATACTTACCCTTACCTTAACCCTAACCCTAACCCTAACCGTTCCCCTAACCCTAACCCTAATTCTAAACCTAACTCTTACCCTTACACTAACCCTAACCCTAAAACTAACCCTAACCCTAAACTTAACCCTAACCCTAACCCTAACCCTTTCCGTAAACCTAACACTAATCCTAACCCTAACACTTACCCTAACCCTAAACCTAAACCTAAACCTAACCCTAACCCTTAACCTTATCCTAACCCTAACCCAAACCCTAACCCTAACACTTACCCTTACCCTAACCGTAACCCTAACCCTAACCCTTACCCTAACCCTAACCCTAATCCTAACACTAACTCTTAACCTTACCCTAACCCTAACCCTGACCCTAAAACTAACCCTAACCCTAACCTTAACCCTAAACCTAACCCTAACCCTTACCTTAACCCTAACACTAATCCTAACCCTAACACTTACCCTAACCCTAACCCTAATCCTAAAACTAACCCTAACCCTAAGCTTAACCCTAACGCTTACCATTACCCTAACCCTAACCGTAACCCTAAACCTAACGCTAACCCTAACCATAACACTTACCCTTAGCCTAACCCTAACTATTACCCTAACACTAACACTAACCCTAATCCCTAACCCTAACCCTTAACCTAACCCTAAACCTAACCCTAACCTTAACCCTAACCCTAACCCTAACCCTAACCCTAACCCTTACCCTATCCCTAACTCTAAACCTAACCCTAACCCTAACCCTTACCCTTACCCTAACCCCAACCCTAACCCTAAACCTTACCCTAACCCTAACCCTAACAGTAATATTTACCCTAACTCTAAACCTATCCCTAACCCTTACCCCAACCCTAACCCTAGCCCTAACCCTTACCCTTACCCTAAACCCAACCCTAACCCTAAACTTTACCCTAACCCTAACCCTAACCCTAACACTAACCCTTAACCTAACACTAAACCTATCCCTTACCCTTACCTTAACCTTAACCCTAACCCTTACTCTTACCCTAACGATAAACCTAACCCTAACCTTAAACCTAACACTAACCCTACCACTTAACCTTACCTTAAACCTAACCCTAACTCTAACCCTAACCCTAACCCTAACCCTTACCCTAACCCTAACCCTAACCCTAACCCTTACCCTAACCCTAACCCTAACCCTAACCTTAACCCTAACCCTAACCCTAACCCTTACCCTTAGCCTAACCCTAACCCTAAACCTAACCCTAACACATACCCTTACCCTAACCGTAACCCTAAACATAACCCTAACCCTAACCCTAACACTTACCCTAATCCTAACCGTAAACCTAACACTTACCCTTCCCCTAACACTAACCCTAACCTTAAGCCTAACCCTAACCCTAACCCTTACCCTAACCCTAACCTTAACCCTAACCCTAACCCTAACCCTTACCCTTACCCCAACCCTAAGCCTAACCTAACCCTAACACTAACTCTAAACCTTACCCTTACCCTAACAATAACCCTAAACCTATCCCTAACCCTAACCCTAACCCTTAACCTTACCCTAAGCCTAACTCTACCTAACCCTAACCAGAACCCTAACCCTAACCCTTACCCTAACCCTAACCCTAACCCTTACCCTAACCCTAACCATAACCCTAACCTTCACCCTAACGCTAACCCTAACCCTAAGCCTAATCCTCCCCCTTATTCTAACCCTAACCCTAACCCTAACCCTAACCCTAACCCTAACCTTAACCCTAACCCTAACCCTATCCCTAACACTTACACTTACCATAACCCTAATCCTAAACCTAAACCTAACCCTAACCCTTACCTTTACCCTAACCCTTAACCTAACTCTAACCCTAATCCTAACCCTAACCGCTAAGGATAACCCTAACCCTAAAAATAATCCTAAACCTAACCCTTACCCTTATCATAACCCTAACCCTAACCCTAACCCTAAAACTAACCCTATCCCTAACCTTAACCCTAACCATAACCCTAAACCTTAACCTAATCCTAACCCTATCCCTAACCCTAACCCTAACCATAAAACTAACCCTAACCCTAGCCATAACCCTAACCCTAACCCTAACCCTAAAACTAACCCTAACCCTAACCTTAACCCTAACCCTAACCTAACCCTTTCCCTAACCCTAACAGTAATCCTAAACCTAACCCTTACCCTTATCCTAACCCTAACCCTAATCCTAAAACTAACCCTAACCCCAACCTTAACCCTAATCCTTACCCTTACCCTAACCCTAACCCTAAACCTAACCCTAACACTAACCCGTACCCTTACCCTAACCCCAACCCTAACCCTAAACCTTACCCTAACCCTAACCCTAACAGTAACATTTACCCTACCCCTAAACCTATCCCTAACCCTTACCCTAACCCTAACCTAAGCCCTAACCCTTACCCTTACCCTAACCCCAACCCTAACCCTAAACTTTACCTTAACCCTAACACTAACCCTAACACTAACACTTAACCTAACCCTAAACCTATCCCTTACCCTTACCTTAACCTTAACCCTAACCCTTACCCTTACCCTAACGCTAAACCTAACCCTAATCTTACCCTAACACTAACCCTACCACTTAACCTTACCTTAAACCTAACCCTAACTCTAACCCTAACCCTAACCCTTATCCTAACCCTAACCCTAACCCTTATCCTAACCCTAACCTTAACCCTAACCCTAACCCTAACCCTAACCCATACCCTTACCCTAACCCTAACCCTAAACCTAACCCTAACACATATCCTTACCCTAACCCTAACCTTAACCGTAACCCTAAACATAACCCTAACCCTAACCCTAACAAATACCCTAATCCTAAACGTAACCCTAACACTTACCCTTACCCTAACCCTAACCTTAACCCTAAAGCTAACCCTAACCCTTACCCTTACCCCAACCCTAACCCTAAACTAACCCTTACACTAACCCTAACCCTTACCCTTACCCTAACCCTAACCCTAAACCTATCCCTAACCCTAACCCTAACCCTAATTCTAACCCTAAACCTAACCCTAACCCTAACCCTAACCCTAACCTAACCCTAACCCTAACCCTAACCCTAACCTAACCCTAACACTAACCCTAACAATTGCCCATGCCCTAACCCTAACCCTAAACCTAACACTAACCCTAACCCTAATCCTAAACTTAACCCTAACCCTAACCCTAACCCTAAACCTTACCCTTAACCTAACCCTAACCCTAAACCTAACCCTAACCCTAACCCTAACCAAAACCCTAACACTAAACCTAACCGTAACCCTTACCCTGACTCTACCGTAAGCATAACCCTAACCCTAACTCTAACCCTAACACTAACCCTAACCCTTACCCTAAACCTAACCATAACCCTAAACCATAACCCCAACCCTTAACCTAACCCTAACCCTAACCCTTACCCTTACCCTTACCCTAACCCTAAACCTAACCCTAACCCTAACCCTAACCCCTAAACCTAACCCTAACCCTTACTCTTATTCTAAACGTAACCCTAACACTTCCCCTTACCCTAAACCCTACAATAACACTAACCCTAAACCTAACCCTTAACCTAACCCTAACCCTAACCCTTACACTTACCCTAACCCTAACCCTAAACATAACCCTAAACCTAAACCTTACCCTTACACTAAACCTAACCCTAACCCCTACCGTAACCTAACCCTAACCCTAACCCTTCCCCTTACCTTGACCCTAACCCTATCCCTAACCCATACTCTTACTTTAACGCTAACCCTATCCCTAACCCTAACAGTAATACTAACCCTAACACATTCTCTTACCCTAACCCTAACCCTAACGGTAACCCTAAACCTAACCGTAACCCTAACCCTAACACTTACCCTTACCCTAACCCTAACCCCAAACCTAACCCTTACACTTACACACACCCTAACCCTAACCCTAAACTTAACCCCAACCCTAAACCTAACCCTAAACCTTACTCTCAACCTAACCCTAATCCTAACCCTAAAACTTAACGTAACCCTAACCCTAACCCTAACCCTTACCCATACCCTAACACTAACCCTAATCTCAACCCCAACCCTAAACCTAACCCTGACCCGAACCCTTACCCTTACCCTTCCCTAACCCTAAACCTAAACCTACCCCTAACCCTTACCCTAAACCTAACCCTAATCCTAACCCTAAACCTAACCCTTACCCTTACCCTAACCCTAACACTAACCCTAACCCTACATCTTACACATACCCTAACCCTAACCGTAACCCTTACCCTAAACCTAACACTAACCCTAACCCTTACTCTTACCTTAACCCTAAGCCTAACCCTTCCCTTTACCCTACTGCTAACCCTAAACCTAACCCTAACCCTTACCCTTACCCTAACCGTAACCCTAACCTTAACCCCAACCATAAACCTAACCCTAACCCTAACCCTAACCCTTACCCTTACCATAAACCTAACCATAACTCTAACGCTAACCCTAACCCAAACAATTACCCTTACCCTAACCCTAACCCTTGCCCTAACCCCAACCCTAACCCTAAATCCTAACCCTAACCCTTAACCTGACCCTAAACCCAACGCTAACCCTAACCCTCACCCTAACCCTAAGCCTAACTCTAACCCTAACCCAAACCCTAACCCCAACCCTAACCCTAAACCCTAACCCTAACCCTTAACCTGACCCTAAAACCAACGCTAACCCTAACCCTTACCCTTACCCTAAGCCTAACTCTAACCCTAACCCAAACCCTAACCCTAACCCTTACCCTAAAACTAACCCTAACCCTAAAACTAACCCTCACCCTAAACTTAACCCGAACCCTAACCCTAACCATTATCCAAACCCTAACACTAATCCTAACCCTAACCCTACCCTTACCCTAACCATAACTCTAATCCTAAAACTAACCCTAACCCTAACCTTAAACCTAACACTTACCCTTACGCTAACCCTAACCCTAACCCTAAACCCAATCCTAAACTTAACCCTAACCCTTACCGTTACTCTAACCCTAACCCTAACCCTTACCCTAACCCTAACCCTAACCCTAACACTAACACTTACCCCATAACCCTAACCCTAACTCTTACCCTAACCGTAAGCCTAACCCTAAACATTGAGCTAACCTTAACCATAAACCTAACCCTAACCCCTAACCTTAACCCTTAACCTAACCCTTAACATACCCCTAACCCTTACCCTTAACCTAACCCTAAACCTAACTCTAACCCTAAACCTAATCCTAACCCTAACCCTAACCTAAACCTAACCTTAACCCTAACCCTTACACTTACCGTAACCCTAACCCTAACCCTAAACCTAACCCTAATCCTAACCCTAAACTTAACCCTAACCCTAACCCTAACAATTGCCCTTACCCTAACCCTAACCCTAAACCTAACATTAACCCTAACCCTACCCCTAACCCTTACCCTTACCCTAACCGTAACCCTCACCCTAACCCTAACCATAACCCTAACCCCTAAACCTAACCCTAACCTTTACCCTTATTCTAACCCTAACCCTAACACTTACCCTATCCCCTACCCTAACCCTAATCCTAACCCTAACACTTACCCTAACCATAACACTTAACCTTACCCTTACCATAAACCTAAACCTAACCCTAAACCTAACCCTAACCCTTTCCCTTACCCTAACCCTAACCCTAACCCTAAACCTAAACAATACACTTACCCTAAACCTAACCCTAACCGTTACTCTAAACCACCCTAACCCTAACCCTTACCATTACCTGAAGCCTAACCCTAAACCAAACCCTTACCCTTACCCTATCGCTAACCCTAACCCTAACCCTAACCCTAACCTTAATCCTAACCCTAACCGTAACCCTAAACCTAACCGTAACCGTAACCGTAACCCTAACCCTAACAATAATCCTAACCCTAACCCTAACCCTAACCCTAACCCTAACCCTAAACCTTACCCTTACCCTCATCCTAACCCTAACCCTAACCTTAAACCTAACCCTAACCCTAACCGTTACCCTTACCTTAATCCTAACCATAACCCTAAAACTAAACCTAACCTTAACCCTAACCCTTAGACTTACCGTAACCCTAACCTTAACCCTAACCCTAACCCTAACCCTAACCCTTACCCTTACCCTAACCCTAACCCTAACCCTAACCCTAACCCTAACCTTAAACCTAACCCTAAAGCTAACCCTAACCCTACCTTAACCCTAACCCTTAACATAACCCTAACCCTAACCCTAACCCGAACACTAACACTTAACATAACCCTAACCCTAAACCTAAACCTAACCCTAACATTAACCGTAATCCTTACCGTTACCTTAACCCTAACCCTAACGCTTACCCTATCCCTAACCCTAACCCTAACCTAACCCTTACACTTATCCTAACCCTAACCCTAACCCTAACCCTTACCCTTACCCTAACCCTAACCCTAACCCTAAACCTAACCTTAACCCTAACCCTAAAGCTAACCCTAACCCTAACTTAACAGTAACCGTTAACCTAACCCTAACCCTAACCCTAACACTAACACTAACACTTAACATAAATCTAACCCTAAACCTAAACCTAAACCTAACCTTAACCCTAACCCTTACCGTTACCCTAACCCTAACCCTAAACCTTACACTATCCCTAACCCTAACCCTAACCCTAAACTTACCCTTATCCTAACCCTAACCCTAACCCTAACCCTAACACTTACCCTTACCCTAAACCTAACCCTAACCATAACCCTAACCCTTACCCTAACCCTAACTCCAACCCTAACCCTCCTACCCTAACCTAACCCTAACCTAACTAACCCTAACCCTAACCCTAACCCTTAGCCTTACCCTAACACTAACACTAATCCTACACACAACCCTAACCTGAAACCTTCCCTTACACTAAACTTAATCCTCAACCTAACCCTAACCCAACCTTACCCTTACCGTAACCAAAACCCTAAACCTAACGCGAACCACCCTAACACCTTACCCAAACCTTAACCTAACCTTAAGCCTCCTAACCCTAACCCTTACCCCTTACCCTACCCTAACCCTAACCCTAAACCTAACCTACCCTAACCCTAAACCTAACCCCTAACCCTTAACCTTACCCTAACAGTAACCTAACCCTACCCCTAAACCTAAAACTTACCCTTACCCTAAACCTAACCCTAACCCTTACTCTAAACCTAACCCTAATCCTAACCCTAACCCTTACCCTTACCTTAAGCCTAACCCTAAACCTAACCCTTACCCTTACCCTAACGCTAACCCTAACCCTAAACCTAACCCTAACACTAACCCTAACACAATCCCTTACCCTAACCGTAACCCTAACCCTAACTTAACCCCAACCCTAAACCTAACCTTAACCCTTACCCTTACCGTAACCCTAACCCTAAACCTAACCCTAAACCTAACCCTAACCCTTACCCTAACCCAAACCCTAATCCTAACTCTAAACCTTACCCTTACCCTAATCCTAACCCTAACCCTAAACCTAACCCTAACCCTAACCCTGAACCCTAACCCTAACCCTAAACCTAAACATAACCCTTACCCTTATCCTAATACTAACCCTAACCCTAACCCTATCCCTAACATTTACCCTTACCCTAATCTTAAAACTAACCCTAACCCTAACCCTTACCCTAATCCTAACCCTAACACTTACCCTAACCCTAACCCTAAACTTAACCCTAACCCTAACCCAAACCCTTACCCTTACCCTAACCCTAACCCTAACCCTAACCCTAAACCTAACCCTAACCGTAACCTTAACCCCAACGCTAAACCTAACCCTAACCCTTACCCTAACCCTATCCCTAACCCTAACATTAAAACTTATCCTTACCCTAACTCAAAACCTAACCCTAACCCTAACCCTAACCCTTACCCTAACCCTAACCCTAATCCTAACCCTAAATCTTACACTTACCCTAACCCTAACCCTAACCCTTAAACTAACCCTAACACTAACCTTAACCCTAAACCTAACCCTAACCCTTACCCTAACCCTAACACTAATCCTAACCCTAACCCTTACACTTACTCTAACCCTAACCCTAATTTAAAACTAACCCTAACCCTTATCTTAACCATAACCCTTACCCTTTCCCAAACCCTAACCCTAACCCTTAACCTAAGCCTAACCCTTAACCTTTCCCTAACCCTAAACCTAACCCTAACCCTTACCCTAACCCTAACCCTAACCCTTACCTTAACCCTAACCCTAAACCGAACCCTAACCCTAACCCTAAACTTAACCATAACCCTAAACTTAACAATTGCCCTTACACTAACCCTAACCCTAAACGTAACACTAAACCTAACCCTACCTCTAACCCTTACCCTTACCCTAATCATAACCCTAACCCTAACCCTAACCCCTAACCCTAACCCTAACCCTCACCCTTATTCTAACCCTAACCCTAACACTTACCCTTACCCTATCCCCTACCCTAACCCTGATCGTAACCCTAACCCGTACCCTAACCCTAACCCTAAACCTTACCCTTACCCTAACCCTAAACTTAACCCTAAACCTAACCCTAACCCTTACCCTTACCCTAACCCTAACCCTAACCATAACCCTAACCCCTAACCCTAACCCTAACCTTTACCCTTATTCTAACCCTAACCCTAACACTTGCCCTATCCCCTACCCTAACCCTAATCCTAACACTTACCCTAACCCTAACACTAAACCTTACCCTTACCCTAACCCTAAACTTAACCCTAAACCTAACCCTAACCCTTACCCTTACCCTAACCCTAACCCTAACCCTAAACCTAAACCTTACACTTACCCTAAACATAACCCTAACCATTACTCTAAACCACCCTAACCCTAACCCTTACCATTACCTGAAGCCTAACCCTAACCCAAACCCTTACTCTTACCCTAACGCTAACCCTAACCCTAACCCTAACCTTTATCCTAACCCTAACCGTAATCCTAAACCTAACCGTACCCGTAACCGTAACCCTAACCCT
>NW_028327391.1:503980-523980 GCF_031878675.1 Megascapheus bottae
CCTTAACCCTAACCCTAACCATAACCATAACCATAACCCTAACCCTTATCCTTACCCTTACCCTAACCATAACCCTAACCCTAAACCTAACCCTAACGCTAAACCTAACCCTTACCCTTACCCTAACCCTAACCCTAAACCAAACCGTAACCCTTACCCTGACCATACCCTAACCATAATCCTAACACTAACCCTAACCTTAACCGTAACCCTTACCCTTACCCTAACCCTAAACCTAACCCTAACACTAAACCTAAAGGTAACACTAACCCTAACCCTTACCCTAACAATAACCGTGGCCCTAATGCTAAGCCTAAACCTTACCCTTACCCTAACCATAACCTTAACCATAACACTAACCCTAACCCTAACCCTTAATCTAACCCTACCCCTAAACCGAATCCGAACCCTAACCCTATCCCTAACCCTAACTTTTATCCTTATCCTAACCCTATCCCTAAACCTAAACCTAAACATAACCCCTAACCATAACCATAACCCTAACCCTAAACCTAACCCTTAACCTTACCCTAACCCTAACCTACATACTAACCCTAACCCTAACCCTAAACCTTACCCCAATCCTAACACTAACCCTAATCCTTACCCTAACCCTAAACCTAACCCTAACCCTTACCCTTTTCCTAACCCTAACACTACCCTTAACCGTTACTCTTAACCTAACCGTAAACCTAACCCTAACCCTAACCCTAAACCTAACCCTTACCCTTTCCCTAACCCAAAGCCTAACCCTAACCCTAACCCTAACCCTAACCCTAACCCTATCCCCTACCCTAACCCTAATCCTAACACTTACCCTAACCCTAACACGAAACCTTACCCTTACCCTAACCCTAAACTTAACCCTAAACCTAACCCTAACCCTTACCCTTACCCTAACCCTAACCCTAACCCTAAACCTAAACCTTACACTTACCCTAAACATAACCCTAACCATTACTCTAAACCACCCTAACCCTAACCCTTACCATTACCTGAAGCCTAACCCTAACCCAAACCCTTACTCTTACCCTAACGCTAACCCTAACCCTAACCCTAACCCTAACCTTTATCCTAACCCTAACCGTAATCCTAAACCTAACCGTACCCGTAACCGTAACCCTAACCCTAACAATAACCCTAAACCAAACCCTAACCCTAAACCTTACCCTTAACCTCACCCTAACCCTAACCCTAACCTTAACCCCAAACCTAAACCTAACCCTAACCCTAACCCTTACCCTTACCCTAAACCTAACCCTAAACCTAACCCTAACCCTAACCCTAACCGTTACCCTTACCCTAATCCTAACCATAACCCTAAAACTAAACCTAACCTTAACCCTAACCCTTAGACTTACCGTAACCCTAACCCTAACCCTAACACTAACCTTAACCCTAACCCTAACCCTAATCCTAACCCTTACCCTTACCCTAACCCTAAACCTAACCCTAACCTTAACCCTAACCCTAAAGCTAACCCTAACCCTACCTTAACCCTAACCGTTAACATAACCCTAACCCTAACCCTAACCCGAACACTAACACTTAACATAACCCTAACCCTAACCCTAACCCTAACCGTAACGTTAACCGTAACCCTTACCGTTACCCTAACCCTAACCCTAACGCTTACCCTACCCCTAACCCTAACCCTAACCCTAACCCTTACCCTTATCCTAACCCCAACCCTAACCCTAACCCTTACCCTTACCCTAACCCTAACCCTAACCCTAAACCTAACCTTAACCCTAACCATAAAGCTAACCCTAACCCTAACTTAACAGTAACCGTTAACCTAACCCTAACCCTAACCCTAACCCTAACACTAACACTTAACATAACCCTAACCCTAAACCTAAACCTAACCCTAACCTTAACCCTAACCCTTACCGTTAACCTAACCCTAACCCTAACCCTTACACTATCCCTAACCCTAACCCTAAGCCTAAACTTTACCCTTATCCTAACCCTAACCCTAACCCTAACCCTAACACTTACCCTTACCATAAACCTAACCCTAACCATAACCCTAACCCTTACCCTAAACCTAACTCCAACCCTAACCCTTACCCTTACTCTAATCCTAAACATAACCCTAATCCTAACCCTAACCCTTACCCTTACCCTAACACTAACACGAACCCTACACACAACCCTAACCTGAAACCTTACCCTTACACTAAACTTAACCCTAAAACTAACCCTAACCCTAACCCTTACCCTTACCGTAACCAAAACCCTAAACCTAACGCGAACCCTAACCCTAACACTTACCCAAGCCTTAAACCTAACCTTAAGCCTTCCGTTACCCTAACCCTAACCCTAACCCTTACCTTAACCTAACCCTCAACCTTACCCTTACCCTAACCCTAAACCTTACCCTAAACCTAACCCTAACCCTTAACCTTACCCTAACCCTAACCTAACCCTAACCCTAAACCTAAAACTTACCCTTACCCTAAACCTAACCCTAACCCTTACTCTAAACCTAACCCTAATCCTAACCCTAACCCTTACCCTTACCTTAATCCTAACCCTAAACCTAACCCTTACCCTTACCCTAACGCTAACCCTAACCCTAAACCTAACCCTAACACTAACCCTAACACAATCCCTTACCCTAACCGTAACCCTAACCCTAACTTAACCCCAACCCTAAACCTAACCTTAACCCTTACCCTTACTGTAACCCTAACCCTAAACCTAACCCTAAACCTAACCCTAACCCTTACCCTAACCCAAACCCTAATCCTAACTCTAAACCTTACCCTTACCCTAATCCTAACCCTAACCCTAAACCTAACCCTAACCCTAACCCCGAACCCTAACCCTAACCCTAAACCTAAACATAACCCTTACCCTTTTCCTAACACTAACCCTAACCCTAACCCTATCCCTAACATTTACCCTTACCCTAACCCTAAAACTAACCCTAACCCTAACCCTTACCCTAACCCTAACCCTAACACTTACCCTAACCCTAACCCTAACCCTAAACCTAGCCCTAACTGTAACCTTAACCCCAACGCTAAACCTAAGCCTAACCCTTATCCTAACCCTAACCCTAACCCTAACATTAAAACTTATCCTTACCCTAACTCAAAACCTAACCCTAACCCTAAACCTAACCCTAACCCAAACCCTAACCCTAATCCTAACCCTAAATCTTACCCTTACCCTAACCCTAACCCTAACCCTTAAACTAACCCGAACACTAACCTTAACCCTAAACCTAACCCTAACCCTAACCCTTACCCTAACCCTAACACTAATCCTAACCCTAACCCTTACACTTACTCTAACCCTAACCCTAATTCAAAACAAACCCTAACCATAAACTTAACCATAACCCTTACCCTTTCCCCAACCCTAACCCTAACCCTTAACCTAAGCCTAAACCTTAACCTTTTACTAACCCTAAACCTAACCCTAACCCTTACCCAAACCCTAACCCTTACCCTAACACTAACACTTACCCTAACCCTAAACCTAACCCTTACCCTTACCCTAACCCTAAAACTAATCCTAACCCTAACACTAACACTTACCCTAACCCTAAACCTTCCCCTTCCCCTAACCCTAAACCTAACTCTAACCCTGACGCTAAACCTAACCCTAACCCTTACCCTAAACCAAACCCTTACCCTAACCCTAACCCTAACCCTAACCCTTACCCTAACCTTAACCCTAAACCGAACCCTAACACTAACCCTAAACTTAACCCTAACCCTAACCTTAACAATTGCCCTTACCCTAACCCTAACC
This sequence comes from Megascapheus bottae, assembly GCF_031878675.1. Taxonomy (NCBI): domain Eukaryota; kingdom Metazoa; phylum Chordata; class Mammalia; order Rodentia; family Geomyidae; genus Megascapheus; species Megascapheus bottae. The sequence goes on from NW_028327391.1 coordinate 507,749, forward strand.
CTAAACCTAACACTAAACCTAACCCTACCTCTAACCCTTACCCTTACCCTAATCATAACCCTAACCCTAACCCTAACCCCTAACCCTAACCCTAACCCTTACCCTTATTCTAACCCTAACCCTAACACTTACCCTTACCTATCCCCTAACCTAACCCTGATCGTAACCCTAACCCGTACCCTAACCCTAACCCTAAACCTTACCCTTACCCTAACCCTAAACCTAACCCTAAACCTAACCCTAACCCTTACCCTTACCCTAACCCTAACCCTAACCCTAAACATAACCTTACCATTACCCTAAACCTAACCCTAACCCTTACTCTAAATGACCTTAACCCTAAACCTTACCCTTAACTTAAGCCTAAAACTAACCCTAACCATTACCCTTACCCTAACGCTAACCCTAAACCTAACCCTAACCCTAACCCTAACCTTAATTCTAACCCTAACCTTAACCCTAAACCTAACCGTAACCCTAACCCTAACGCTAACCTTATCCCTTACCCTAACCCTAACCCTAACCCTAACCCTTACTCTTACCCTCACCCTCACCCAAACCCTAACCTTAACCCCAAACCTAAAACTAACCCTAACCCTAACCCTTACCCTTACCCTAACCCTAACCCTATACCTAACCCTAAACCTAACCCTAACCCTTACCCTAACCCTAACCCTAATCATAACCCTAACCCTTACCCTTACCCTAATCCTAACCCTAACCCTAACCCTAACCCTAAACCTAAACTTAACCCTAACCCTTACACTTACCGTAAACCCAACCCTAAACCTAAATCTATCCTTAACCCTAACCCTAACGCTTACCCTTACCCTAACCCTAAACCTAAACCTAAACCTAACCCTAACCCTTACTCTTACCCTCACCCTCACCCTAACCTTAACCCTAACCCTAACGCTAACCCTAACGCTACCTTAACCCTAACCCTTACCCTTACCCTAACCCTATCCTAACCCTAACCCTAAACCTAACCCTAACACTTACCTTAACCCTAACCCTCACCCTAACCCTAAACCTTACCCTTACCCTAACTCTAACAATAACCTTAACCATAACCCTAACTCTAACCCTAACACTTAATCTAAACCTAACCCTAAACCTAACCCGAACCCTAACCCTATCCCTAACCCTAACTCTAATCCTTACACTAACCCTAACCCTAAACCTAACCCTAACCATAAATCCTTACCCTAACCATAACCCTAACCCTAACCCGAACCATTACCCTTACCCTAACCCTGACCTTAAAACTAACCCTAACCCTAACACTAAACCTTACCCTAACCCTAACCCTAACCCTAATCCTTACCCTAACCATAACCGTAACCCTCTTACCCATTCCTAACCCTAACCCTAACCGAAACTCTTACCCTTACCCTAAACCTAACCATAACCCTAACCCTAACCCTAACCCTAACCCTAATCCTAAACCTAACCCTAACTCTAACACTTCCCCTTACCCTTACCCTAACCCTAACCCTAAACCTAACCCTAACCCTTACCCTTACCCTAACCCTAACCCTAACCTTAACCCTAACCCTAACCATAACCATAAACACAACCCTAACCTTTATCCTTACCCTAACCCTAACCATAACCCTAACCCTAAACCTAACCCTAACCTTAACCCTAACCCTTACCCTTACCCTAACCCTAACCCTAACCCTAACCCTAAACCTATCGGTAACACTAACCCTAACCCTTACCCTAACAATAACACTGGCCCTATCCCTAAACCTAAACTTTACCATTACCCTAACCATAACCTTAACAATAACACTAACCCTACCCCTAACTTTTAATCTAACCCTAACCCTAACCCTAACCCTAACTCCTATCCTTACCCTAACCGTATCCCTAAACCTAACCCTAACCATAACCCCTAACTATAACCATAACAATAACCCTAACCCTAACCCTTACCCTTACCCATACCATAACCCTAACCTTAATACTAACCCAAACCCTAACCCTAACCCTTACCCTAACGCTAACCCCAACACTAACCCTAACCCTAACCCTTACCCTAAACCTAACCCTAACCCTAACCTTAACCCTTACCCTTATCCTAACTCTAACCCTAACCCTAACCCTTACCCTTACCCTAAACCTAACCCTCACCCTAACCCTAACCCTTACCCTTACCCTAAATCTAACCCTCACCTTCACCATAACCATAACCCTAAACCTAACCCTTAATTTAACTCTAACCCTGAACCTAACCCAAACCCTAACCCTGTCCCTAACCCTAAGTCTTATCCTTACCATAACTCTAACCCTAAACCTAACCATAACCCTAACCCTATCCCTAATCCTAAGTCTTATCCTTACCATAACCCTAACACTAAACCTATCCCTAATCATAACCCCTAACCCTAACCATAACCCTAACCCTAACCCTAACCATTACCCTTACCCTAACCCTAACCTTAATACTAACCCTAACCCTAACCCTAAACCTTACCCTAACCCTAACTCTAACCCTAATCCTTACCCCAACCCTAACCGTAACCCTAACCCTAACCCTTCCCCTTTTCCTAATCCTAACCCCTAGCCTAACCCTAACCCTAAACCTAACCCTAACCCTAACCCTAACCCTAACACCTAACCATAACCCTAACCCTGACCCTTACACTAACTCTAACCCTAAACCTAACCCTAACCCTAACCCTAACACTTACCCAAACCCTAACCTAACTTCAACCCTTACCCTTACCCTAACACTAACCCTAACCTTAAACCTAACCCTAACCCTTACCCTAACCCTAACAATAACCCTAACCCTAACCCTAAAACTTACACTTACACTAACTCTAAACCTAACCCTAAACCTTATCCTAACCCTAACCCTAACCCTAACCCTTACCCTAACCCTAACACTAACCCTAACCCCTAACTCTAACCCTTACCCTAACCCTAACCCTTACCCTAACCCTTACCCTAACCCTAACTCTAACCCTTACCCTTACCGTAACCCTAATCCTAACCTTAACCCCAACGCTAAATCTAACCCTATTACCCTAATCCTAACACTAACCCTAACCCTAAAACTTACCCTTACCCTAACTCTAAACCTAACCCTCACCCTTATCCTAACCCTAACACTAAACCTAACCCTAACCCTAAACCTAACCCTAACCCTAACCCTTACACTTTCCCTAATCTTAACAGTAACCCTAACCCTAAACCTAACCTTAACCCTAACCCTTAGACTTACTGTAACCCTAACCCTAACCCTAAACCTAAACTGAACCCTAACCCTAACCCCTACCCTTACCCTAACCCTAACCCTAAACCTAACCCTAAACCTTAGCCTTACCCTCACACTCACCCTAACATTAAACCTAACCCTAACGCTAACCCTAACCCTACCGTAACCCTAACCCTTAACCTAACCCAACCTTAACCCTAAAACTAACACTAACACTAACACTTAACATAACCATAAACCTAACCTAAACCTAACCCTAACCTTAACCCTAACCCTTACCGTTACCATAACTCTAACCCAAACCCTAACCCTTACCCTTATCCTAACCCTAAACCTAACCCTAACCCTAAAAGTTACCCTAACCCTAACCCTAACCCTAACCATAACCCTAACCCTGATCCTAACCCTAACTCCAGCCCTAACCCTTGCCCTTACTCTAATCCTAAACATAACCCTAACCCTAACCCTAACCCTTACCCTTACCCTAACACTAATATGAACCCTACACCCAACCCTAACCTGAAACCTTACCCTTACACTAAACCTAATCCTAACCCTTACCCTAACCATAACTCTAACACTAACCCTAACCCGTACCCTTACCTTAACCCTAACCCTAACCCTTACCCTTACACTAACGCTAACCCTAACACTAACCTTAACCCTAACACTAACCCTACACCTTACCCTTACCATAAACCTAACCCTAACTCTAACCCAACACTAACCTTAAACCTACACCTAACCCTAAAAATTGCCCTTACCCTAAACCTAACCCTAAACCTAACACTAACCCTAACCCTACCCCTAACCCTTACCCTTACCCTAACCGTAACACTAACCCTATCCCTAACACCTAAACCTAACCCTAACCCTTACCCTTATTCTAACCCTAACCCTAACAGTTACCCTTAACCTATCCCCATCCCTAACCCTAATCCTCACCCTAATCCTTACCCTAACCCTAACCCTAAACCTTACCCTTACCCTAACCCTAACCCTAACCCTTACCCTAAACCTAACCCTAACCGTTACTCTAAACTACCGTAACCCTAACCCTTACCCTTACCTTAAGCCTAACCCTAACCATAACCGTTACATTTACCCTAACGCTAATAATAACCCTAACCCTAACCTTAATCCTCACCCTAACTGTAACCCTAAACCTAACCGTAACCCTAACCCTAACCCTAACCCTTACCCTAACCCTAACCCTAACCTTAACCTTAACACCAACCCTAAACCTAACCCTAAACCTAACCCTAACCCATACCCTAACCCTAACCCTAACCCTAAACCTAATCCTAACTGTAACCCTAATCCTTATCCTAAACCTAACCCTAATCCTAACCCTAACCCTTACCCTTACCCTCACCCTAACCCTAACCCTTACCCTTACCCTAACTCTAACGCTAACCTTAACCATAAGCCTAACCCTAACCATAACCCTTAATCTAACCATAACACTAAACTTAACCCAAACCCTAACCCTATCCCTAAACCTAACTCTTATCCTTACCCTAACCCTAACCCTAAACCTAACCCTAACCATAACCCCTAACCCTATCCCTAAACCTAACTCTTATCCTTACACTAACCCTAACCCTAACCCTAAAGATAACCCCTAACCCTAAACATAACCCTAACCCTAACCATTACCCTTACACTAACCCTAACCTTAATACTAACCCTAACCCTAACCCTAAACCTAACCCTAACCCTAACCCTTACCGTTACCCATACCCTAACCCTAACCCTAAACCTAACCCTAACCCTTAACCTTATCCTAACCCTAAACCTACCCTTAACACAAACCCTAACCATAACCTTAACCCTAACCTTAACCCTAAGCCTTATCCTTACCCTAACCCTAACCATAACCCTAACCCTAAACCTAACCCTAAACCTAAACCTAACCCTTACCCTTACCTAACCCTAAACCTAAACCTAACCGTAACCCTTACACTGACCCTAACCCTAACCATAATCCTAACTCTAACCCTAACCGTAACCCTAACACTTACACTTACCCTAACCCTAACCCTAAACCTAACCCTAACCCTAACCCTAACCCTTACCGTTACCCATACCCTAACCCTAACCCTAACCCTTACCCTAACAATAACCCTGGCCCTAACCCTAAACCTAACCCTTACCCTGACCCTAACCCTAACCTTAACCTTACCCCTAACCCTAACCCTAACCCTTACCCAAACCCAAACTCTAACCCAAACTCTTATCCTTACCCTAACCCTAAACTTAACCCTAACACTAACCCTAACCCTAACCCTAAGCCTACCCCTAACCCTTACCCTAACCCTAACCCTAAACCTAACGGTAAAACTTACCCTTACCGTAATTCTAACACTAACCCTAACCCTTATCCTAAACCAAACCCTAAACCTAACACTTAACCTAACCCTAACAGTAACCCTAACCCCTAACTCTAACCCTAACCCTAATTCTAACCCTTACCCTTATCCTAACCCTAACCCTAAAACTTAACCTTACCCTAACTCTAACCCTAACCCTAACCCTTATCCTAACTCTAACCCTAACCCTAACCCTAACACTTAACCAAACCCTAACCCTAACCCTAACCCTTACACTTACACTTACCCTAACCCTAAACTTAACCCCAACGCTAAACCTAACCCTAACCCTTACCCTAACCCTAACCCTAAACATAACCCTAACCCTACCCTAAAACTTACCCTTACCCTAGCTCTAACCCTAACCCTAACCCTTATCCTAACCCTAACCATAACCCTAACCCTTAACCTAACCCTAACACTAACCCTAACCCCTAACCCTAACCCTTACCCTAACCCAAACACTAACCCTAACCCCTAACCCTAACCCTAACCCTAACCCTAACCCTAACACTTACCATAACCCCTACCCTAACCCTAACCTAATCCTAATCCTTACCCTAACACTAACACTAACCCTTAACCTTAACCTAACCTTAAACCTAACCCTAATCCTATCCCTAACCCTAACCCTTACCTTTACCATAAGCCTAACCCTAACCCTAACCCTAAACCTTACCCTTACATTAACCCTAATCCTAACCCTTACCCTAAACCTAACCTTAACCCTAACCCTAACCCTAACACTTACCCTTACCATAACGCTAACCCTAAACCTAACCCTTACCCTAATCCTAACATTTACCCTTACCCTAACCGTAACCCTAACCTTAATCCCAACCCTAACCCTAACCCTAACGCTAACCCTAAACCTAACACTTACCCTTAGCCCAACCCTAACCATTACCCTTACCCTAAACCTAACCCTAACCCTAACCCTTACCCTAACCCTTACCCTAACCCTAACCCTTACCCTAACCCTAAACATAACCCTAACCTAACCTTAAACCTAACCCTAACACTAACCCTTAACCTTACCCTAACCCTAACCCTAAACATAACCCTAACCCTAAACCTAACCCTAACCTTAACCCTAACCTTAACCCTAACAATTGCCCTTACCCTAACCCTAACCCTAAACCTAACACTAACCCTAATCCTAACCCTAACCCTAACCCTAACCATAACTCTTACCCTAACCCTAACCCTAAACCTAACGCTAACCCTAACCCTAAACCTCACCCCTAACCCTAACCATAAACCTAACACTAAACCTTACCCTTACATTAACCGTAACCCTAAACATTACCCAAAACCTAACCCTAACCCTAACACTAACCCTTACTTTTACCTTAACCCTAACCCTAACCCTAACACTTACCCTTACCCTAACGCTAACCCTACCCTAACCCTAACCATTACCCTTACCCTAACCGTAACCCTAAACTTAATCCCAACCCTTAGCCTAACCCTAACCCTTACCCTAAACCTACTCCTAACCCTAACCCTTACCCTTACCTTAACCCTCACACTAACCCTAACCCTTACCCTTACCGTAACGCTAACCCTAACCCTAACACTAACACTCACACATACACTTACCCTAACCCTAACCCTAAACCTAACCCTAACCCTAACCCTAACCCTTACCCTAATCCTAACCCTAATCCTAACCCTAACCCTTACCCTTACCCTTACCCTAATCCTAACCCTAACCCTAAACCTAACCCTAACCTTAACCCTAAAGCTTACCCTTACCCTAACCCTAACCCTAACCCTAACCCTTAACCTAACCCTAACACTAACCCTAACCCCTAACCCTAACCCTTACCCTAACCCTAAAACCAACGCTAAACCTAAAACTAACCCTTACCCTAACACTAAACCTAACCCTAACCTTAACCCTAAACCTAACTTAACCCTATCCCTAACCCTTGCCCTTACCCTAACCCTAACCCTAAACCTAACCCTAACCCTAACCCTAACCGTTAGCCTTACCCTAACCCTAACGTAAACCTAACCCTAACGCTAACACTTACCCTAACCCTAACACTAACCCTAACACCTAACCCTAACCCTAACCCTAACACCTAACCCTAACCCTAACCCTAACCCTAATACTTACCCTACCCCTACCCTAACCCTAACCCTAATCCTAACCCTTACCCTAACCCTAACCCTAACCCTTACCCTTAACCTAACCCTAAACCTAACCCTAATCCTAACCCTAACCCTAACCCTTATCCTTACCCTAACCCTAAACCTTACCTATCCCTAACCCTAACCCTTACCTTTACCCTAAGCCTAACCATAAACCTAACCCTAACCCTAACACCTAACCCTAATCCTAACCCTAACCATAACCGTAACCCTAACCCTAACCCTAACAATTGCCCTTCCACTAACCCTAAACCTAACCCTAACACTAACCCTAACCCTAACCCCTAACCCTAACCCTATACCTAACCCTAAACCTTACCCTTACATTAACCCTAACCCTAAACCTTACCCTAAACCTAACATTAACCCTAACCCTGACCCTCACTTTTACCTTAACCCTAACCCTAACACTTACCCTTACCCAAACGCTAACCCTAACCCTAACCCTAACCCTAACGCTTACCCTTACCCTAACCGTAACCCTAAACTTAATCTCAACCCTGAACCTAACCCTAACCGTAACACTAACTTTTACCCTTACCCTAACCCTAACCCAAACCCTAACGCTAACCCTAACCCTAACTCTTACCCTTAGCCTAAACCTAACCATTATCCTAAACCTGAAGCTAACCCTAACCCTTACCCTAACCCTAACCCTAACCCTAACCCTAAGCCTAACACTTACACTTAGCCTAACCCTGACAATTACCCTAAACCTAAACCTAACCCAAACCCTAACCCTTACCCTAACCCTAACCCTAACCATAACCCTAACACTTACCCTTACCCTAACCTTAAACCTAACGCTAACCCTTACCCTTACCCTAACCTTTATCCTAACCCTAACACTAACGCTAACCCTTAACCTAACCCTAACACTAACCCTAACCCCTAACCCTAACCCTTACCCTAACCCTTACCCTAACCCTAACCCTAACCATAACCCTAACACTTACCCTACCCTAACCCTAAACCTAACGCTAACCCTTACCCTTACCCTAACCTTTATCCTAACCCTAACCCAAACCCTAACCCTTAACCTAACCCTAACACTAACCCTAACCCCTAACCCTAACCCTTACCCTAACCCTAACACTAACCCTAACACCTAACCCTAACCCTAACCCTAACCCTAACCCCTAACCCAAAACCTAACCCTAACCCTTACCCTTATCCTAACCCTAACCCTAACCCTAACACTTACCCTAACCCCTACCCTAACCCTAACCCTAATCCTATCCCTTACCCTAACCCTAACCCTAACCCTTATCCTTACCCTAACCCTAAACCTAACCCTAATCCTATCCCTAACCCTAACCCTTACTCTTACCTTAACCCTAACCCTAACACTAACACTTACCCTTACCGTAACGCTAAACCTAACCCTAACCCTAACCCTAATCCTAACCATTACCCTTACCCTAACCGTATCCCTAACCTTAATCCCAAACCTAAACCTAACCCTAACCCTAACACTAAACTTTACCCTTACCCTAACTCTAACCCTAACTCTTACCCTTACCCTAACCCTAAACCTAACCCTAATCCTATCCCTAACCCTAACCCTTACCTTTACCCTAAGCCTAACCATAAACCTAACCCTTAACCTTACACTAACCCTAACACTAACCCTAACCCTAACCCTAACAATTGCCCTTACACTAACCCTAAACCTAAACCTAACACTAACCCTAACCCTAACCCTAACCATAACCCTTACCCTAACCCTAACCCTAAACCTAACCCTAACCCTAACCCTAACCGTAACCCCTAACCCTAACCCTAACCCTAACACTAACCCTAACCCTAACCCCTAACCCTAACCCTAAACCTAACCCTAAACCTTACCCTTACATTAACCCTAACCCTAAACCTTACCCTAAACCTAACCTTAACCCTAAACCTGACCCTTACTTTTACCTTAACCCTAACCCTAACCCTATCACTTACCCTTACCCAAACGCTATTTCTAACCGTAACCCTAACCCTTACACTTACCCTAACCGTAACCCTAAACTTAATCCCAACCCTAAACCTAACCATAACCCTAACACTAACATTTACCCTTACCCTAACCTAACCCTAACGCTAACCCTAACCCTAACTCTTACCCTTAGCCTAACCCTAACCATTATGCTAAACCTAAACCTAACCCTAATCCTAACCCTTACCCTAACCCCAACCCTAACCCTAACCCTAACCCTTACTCTTACCCTAACCCTAAACCTAACGCTAACCCTTAACCTAACCCTAACCTTTATCCTAACCCTAACCCTAACCCTAACCCTAACCTTTAACCTAACCCTAACACTAACGCAAACCCCTAACTCTAACCCTTACCCTAACCCTAACACGAACCCTAACACCTAACCCTAACCCTAACCCTAACCCCTAACCCTAAACCTAACCCTAACCCTTACCCTTATCCTAACCTTAACCCTAACCCTAACACTTACCCTAAACCCTACCCTAACCCTAACCCTAATCCTAACCCTTACCCTAACCCTAACCCTAACCCTTATCCTTACCCTAACCCTAAACCTAACCCTAATCCTATCCCTAACCCTAACCCTTACCTTTACCCTAAACTTAACCTTAAACCTAACCCTAACCCTTACTCTTACCTTAACCCTAAACCTAACCCTAACACTTACCCTTTCCGTAACGCTAAACCTAACCCTAACCCTAACCCTAATCCTAAACCTAACCATTACCCGTACCCTAACCCTAACCCTAACCCTAACACTTACCTTTACCTAACCCTGACCCTAATCTTAACTCCAACGCTAAACCTAAACCTAACCCTTACCCTAAACCTAACCCTAAACCTAACCATTACCCTTACCCTAACCCAAACTCTAAACGTAACCCTAACACTTAACCAAAACCTAACCCTAACCCTAACACTTACCCTTACCCTAACCGTATCCCTAACCTTAATCCCAACCCTAAACCTAACCCTAACCCTAACACTAACATTTACCCTCACCCTAAATCTAACCCTAACCCTAACGCTAACCCTAACCCTAACACTTACACTTCGCCTAATCCTAACCATTACCCTAACACTAACCCGAACCCTAACCCTAACCCTTACCCTAACCCTAAACCTAACACTAACCCTAACCCTTACCCTTACCCTAACCCTAAACCTAACTCTAACCCTAACACTAAACCTAACCCTAACCCTAATCCTTACCCTAAGCCTAACCCTTACACTAACCCTAACCCTAAACCTAACTCTAACCTTAACCCTAACCCTAACCCTAACCCTGAACCTTACCCTAACCCTAACCAAAAACCTAACCTAACCCTAAAACTAACCTTAACCCTAACCCTAACCCTAACAATTGCCCTTACCTTAACCCTAACCCTAAACCTAACCCGAACCCTAACACTAACCCAAACGCCTAACCCTAACCCTTACCCTAACCCTAACACTAACCCTAACCCCTAACCCTAACCCTAAAGCTAACCCTAAACCTTATCCTTACATTAGCCCTAACCCTAAACCTTACCCTAAACCTAACATTAAACCTAACCCTAACCTTTACTTTTACCTTAACCCTAACCCTTACACTTACCCTTACCCTAACGCTAACCCTAAACCTAACCCTAACCCTAACACTAACATTTACCCTTACCTAACACTAACCCTAACCCTAACGCTAACCCTAACCTTAACACTTACTTTTAGCCTAACCCTAAACATTACATTAAACCTAAACCTAAACGTAACCCTAACCCTTACCCTAAACCTAACCCTAAACTTAGCACTTACCCTTAGTCTAACCCTAACCATTACCCTAAACCTAAACCTAACCCTAACCCTAACCCTTAGCCTAACCCTAACCATTACCCTAAACCTAAACCTATCCCTTAACCTAACCCTAACCCTAACCCTAACCCTAACCTTACCCTTACCCTAACCCTAAACCTAACTCTAACCGTAACCCTAAACCTAAGGCTAACCCTTCCCCTAACCCTAACCCTTACCCTAACACTAACCCTAACCCTAACCCTAATCTTAACACTAACTCTAACCCTAACCCTTAACCTTAGCCTAACCCTAACAATAAACCTAACCCTAACCCTGACCCTAAACCTAACCTTAACCCTAACCCTAACAATTGCCCCTACCCTAACCCTAAACTTAACACTAACCCTAACCCAAACCCTAACCCTAACCATAACCCTTACCCTAACCCTAACCCTAAATCTAACCCTAACCCTAACCCCTAACCCTAACCCTAACCCTAACCCTTACCCTTACCCTAGCCCTAAACCTAACTCTAACCGTAAAACTAAACCTAACGCTAACCCTTCCCCTAACCCTAACCCTTACCCTAACACTAACCCTAACCCTAACCCTAATCTTAACCCTAACTCAAACCCTAACCCTTAACCTTAGCATAACCCTAACCCTAAAGCTAACCCTAACCCTGACCCTAAACCTAACCTTAACACTAACCCTAAAACTAACAATTGCCCCTACCCTAACCCTAAACCTAACACTAACCATAACCCTAACCCTAACCATAACCATAACCCTTACCCTAACCCTAACCCTAAACCTAACCCTAACCCTAACCCTAACCCCTAACCCTAACCCTAACCCTAACCCTTACCCTTATTCTAACCCTAACCCTAACACTTACCTTACCCTATCCAATACCCTAACCCTAACCCTAACCCTTACAATTACCCTAACCCTAAACCTAACCCTAACCCTAACCTTAACCCTTACACTTACCCTAACCCTAACACTAAACCTAAACCTTACCCTTACCCTAAACCTAACCCTAACCCTTACCCTAAACCTAACCCTAACCCTAACCGTTGCCCTTACCTTAACCCTCACCCTAACCCTAACCCTTACCCTTACTGTAATGCTAACCCTAACACTAACACTATCCCTAACACATACCCTTACCCTAATCCTAACCCTAACCCTAACCGTAATTCTAAACCTAACCGTAACCCTAACCCTAACCCTAACCCTTACCCTAACCCTAAACCTAACCCTAACCCTAACCCTAACCCTAACCCTAGCCCTAACCATTACCCTTACCCTTATCCTAACCCTAACCCTAACCTTAACCCCAACCCTAAACCTAACCGTAAACCTAACCCTTACCCTTACCCTAAGCCTAACCCTAAACCTAAACCTAACCCTAATCCTAACCCTTACCCTAACCCTAACCCTAATCCTAAACCTAACCATTACCCGTACCCTAACCCTAACCCAAACCCTAACACTTACCTTTACCTTTACCTAACCCTAATCTTAACTCCAACGCTAAACCTAAACCTAACCCTTACCCTAAACCTAACCCTAACCCTAACCCTTACCCTTACCCTAACCCAAACTCTAAACCTAAGCCTAACACTTAACCAAAACCTAACCCTAACCCTAACCCTTACCCTTACCCTAACCCTAACCCTAACCTTAATCCCAACGCTAAACCTAACCCTAACCCTTACCCTAACCCTAACCCTAACCCTCACCCTAAAACTTATCATTACCCTCACTCTAACCCTAACCCTAACCCTTATCCTAACCCTAACCCTAACCCTAACCGTTAACCTAACCCTAACACTAACCCTAACCCCTAACCCTAACCCTTACCCTAACCCTAACACTAACTCTAACACCTAACCCTAACCCTAACCCTAACCCTAACCCTAACCCTAATCCTAACCCTAAACCTTACCCTTATCCTAACCCTAACCCTAACCCTAACACTTACTCTAACCCCTACTCTAAACCTAACCCTAATCCTAAGCCTTACCCTAACCCTAACCCTAACCCTTACCCTTAACCTAAACCTAAACATAACATTAATTCTAACCCTAACCCTAACCCTTACCCTTACCCTAACCCTAAACCTAACCCTAATCCTAACCCTCACCCTAACCCTTACCTTTACCCTAACCCTAACCCTAACCCTAAACCTAAACCTTAACCTTACATTAACCCTAACACCAACCCTTACCCTAAACCTAAGCTTAACCCTAACCCTAACCCTTACTCTCAGCTTAACCCTAACCCTAACCCTAACACTTACCCTTACCCTAACGCTAACCCTAACCCTAACCCTAACCCTAATCCTAACCCTTACACTTACCCTCACCGTAAGCCTAACCTTAATCCCAACCCTAAATCTAACCCTACCCTTAACACTAACATTTACCCTTACCCTAACCCTAAACCTAACGCTAACCCTAACACTTACCCTTAGCATAACCCTAACCATTACCCTAACACTTAACCTAACCCTAACCCTAACCCTTAGCCTAACCCTAACCCTAACCCTAACCCTAACCCTTACCCTTAACCTAACCCTAACCCTAACTCTAACCCTAACCCTAAAACTAACGCTAAACCTAACCCTTACCCTAACCCTAACCCTTACCCTAACCCTAACCCTAACCCGAACCCTAACCTTAACACTCACCCTAAACCTAACCCTTAACCTTACCATAACCATAACCCTAAACCTAACCCTAACCCTAACCTTAACCCTAACACTAACCCTAACAATTGCCGTTACCCTAACCCTAACCCTAAACCTAATACTAAAACTAATCCTAACCCTAACCATAACCGTTAACTTAACCCTAACCCTAAACCTTACTCTTACATTAACCCTAACCCTAACACTTACCCTAACGCTAACCCTAAACCTAACCCTAACCCTAACCCTTACCCTTACCCTAATCCCAACCCTAACCTTAATCCCAACCCTAAACCTAACCCTAACCCTAACACTAACATTTACACTTATAATAACCCTAACCCTAACCCTAACGCTAACCCTAACCCTAACACTTACCCTTAGCCTAACCTTAACCATTACCCTGACCCTAAACCTAACCCTAACCCTAACACTTATCCTAACCCTAACCCTAACCCTTACTCTTACCCTAACCATAAAACTAACTCTAACACTACCCTAAACCTAACGCTAACCCTCACCCTTACCCTAACCCTAACCCTTACCCTAACCCTAACCCTAACCTTAACCCTATCCCTAACCCTAACCCTTAACCTTACCCTAACCCTAACCCTAAACCTAAACCTAACTCTAACCCTAACCCTAACATTAACCCTTACCCTTATCCTAACACTAACCCTAACCCTAACCCTAACCCTAACCCTAACCCTAACACTTACCCTTACCCTAAACCTAACACCTAAACCTAACTCTCACCCTAACCCTTACACTTACCCTAACCCTAACCCTAACCGTAACACTTACCCAAACCCTAACCCGAACCCTAACCCTTACCCTTACCCTAACCCTAACCCTAACCTTAACCCCAACGCTAAACCTAACCCTTCCCCTTACCCTAACCGTAAACCTACACCTAACCCTAAACCTAACCCTAATCCTAACCCTTACACTTACCCTAACAGAAACCCTAAACCTAAAGCGAAACCTAATCCTAACCCTAATCCTTACGCTTACCCTAACCCCTACCCTAACCCTAACCCTTACCCTAACCCTAACCCTTACCCTAACCCTAAACTTTACCCTTACCCTAGACCTAAACCTAACCCTAATCTTAACGTTAACCCTAACCCTTACCCTTACCCTAACCCTGAACCTAACCCTAAGGCTAACTCTTACCCTTACCCTAACCCTAACCCTAACCCTAAACCTTACTCTTACCCTAACCCTAACCCTAACCCTTACCCTAAACCTAACCTTAACCCTAACCCTAAACCTTACTCTTACCTTAACACTAACCCTAACCCTAACACTTACCTTTACCCTAACGCTAACCCTAACCCTAACCCTAACACTGACCCTAACCCTTACCCTTACCCTAACGGTAAACCTAACCTTAAACCCACCCGTAAACCAAACCCAAACCCTAACACTAACCTTTACCCTTACCCTAACCATAAACCTAACCCTAACGCTAACCCTAAACCTAACACTTACCCTTAGCCTAACCCTAAACATTACCCTTACCCTAACCCTAACCCTAACCCTAACCCCTAACCCTAACCCTTAACCTAACACTAACCTCAACCCTAACCCTAACCCTTACCCTAACCCTAACCTAACCCTTACCCTAACCCTAAACCTAACCCTAACCTTATCCCTAACACTAACCCTAACACTTACCCTAACCCTTACCCTTACCCTAAACATAACCCTAAACCTAACCCTAATCCTAACCCTAACCCTAACCTTGACCCTATCCCTAACCCTGTCCCTAACCCTTACCCTTACCCTAACCCTAACTCTAAACCTAACCCTAACACTTACCCTTACCCTAACCCTAACCCTAACCATAACCATAACCCTAACCCTTACCCTAACCCTAACTGTAACCCTAACCCTAACCCTAACCCTTACCCTTATCCTAACCCGAACCCTAACTCTAAACCTAACCCTAACACTTACCCTTACCCTAACCCTAACCATAACCATAACCCTAACCCTTACCCTAACCCT
>NW_028327391.1:532109-534609 GCF_031878675.1 Megascapheus bottae
TGTTAGGGTTAGGGCAAGGGTTAGGGTTAGGGTTAGGGTAAGGGTTAGGGTAAGGGTTAGGGTTAGGGTTAGGGTTAGGGTAAGGGTATAGTTAGGGTTAGGGTTAGGGTTAGGGTAAGTGTTAGGGTAAGGGTTAGGGATAGAGTTCGGTTTAGGGTTGGGATTAAGTTTAGGGTTAGGGTAAGGGTAAACATTACGGTTAAGGTTAGGATTAGGGTAAGTGTTAGGGTTAGGGTTAGGTTTAGGGTGAGGTTTAGGTTTAGGGTTAGGGTTAGGGTTAGGGTTAGGGGTTAGGGTTAGGATTGGGGTTAGGGTTCGGGTTAGGGTTAGGGTTAGGATAAGGGATAGGGTTAGGGTTAGGGTAAATGTAAGTGTTAGGGTTAGGATTAGGGTTAGGTTTAGGGTTAGGGTGAGGGTTAGGGTTAGGGTTAGTGTTAGGTTTAGTTTTGGGGTTAAGGTTATTGTTAGGGTTAGGGTAAGGTTTAGGGTTAGGGTTAGGTTTAGGGTTAGGGTTAGGGTTAGGATTTTGGTTAGAGTTAGGGTTAGGTTTAGGGTAAGGGTAAGGGTTAGGGTTAGGGTTAGGGTACGGGTTTGGTTTAGGATTTTGGTTAGAGTTAGGGTTAGGGTTAGGTAAGGGGTAAGGGTTAGGGTTAGGGTTATTGTTAGGGTAAGGGTAAGTGTTAGGGTTAGGGTTAGGGTTAGGGTAAGTGCTAGGGTAAGGTTTAGGTTTAGGGTTCGGTTTAGGGTTGGGATTATGTTTAGTGTTAGGGTAAGGGTAAAAGTTACGGTTAAGGTTAGGATTAGGGTAAGTGTTAGGGTTAGGGTTAGGGTTAGGTTTAGAGTTAGGGTCAGGGTAAGGGTAAGGGTTAGGGTTAGTGTTAGTGGTAGGGTTAGGGTTAGGTTTAGGGTTAGGGTGAGGGTTAGCTTTAGGGTTAGGGTTAGGTTTAAGTTGAGGGTTAGGGGTAGGTTAAGGGTAAGGTTTAGGGTTAGGGTTAGGGTAAAGGTAAAGGTTAGGGTTACGATTAGGGTTAGGGTTAGGGTTAGGGTTAGGGTAAGGGTAAGGGTAAGGGTTAGGTTAGGTTAGGGTTAGGGTTAGGTTTAGGGTAAGGGTTAGGGTTAGGGTTAGGTTAAGGGTAAGGGATAGGGTTAAGTTTACGGTTAGGTTTAGGGTTAGGTAAGGGTAAGGGTTAGGGTTAGGTTTGAGTTAGGGTAAGGGTTAGGGTTAGAGTTAGGGTTAGGTTAAGGGTTAGGGTTAGGGTTAGGGTTGGGTTAAGGGTAAGGGATAGGGTTAAGTTTAGGGTTAGGTTTAGGTTTAGGTAAGGGTAGGGGTTAGGGTTAGGGTAAGGGTAAGGGTTAGGGTTAGGGTTAGGGTTAGCGTAAGGTTTAGGTTTAGGGTTATGTTTAGAATTAGGGTTAGGGTTAGGGTAAGTGTAAGGGTTAGGGTTAGGGTTAGGGTTAGGGTAAGGGTTAGGGTTAGGGGTCGGGGTTAGGGTTAGGGTTAGGGTAAGGGTTAGGGTTAGGGTTAGGATAAGGGTTAGGGTTAGGGTTAGGGTAAGGGTAAGTGTTAGGGATAAGATTAGGGTTAGTTTTAGGGTTAGGATAAGGGTTAGGGTTAGGGTTAGGGTTAGGTTTAGGGTTGGGGTTAAGGGTAGGGGTAGGGTTAGGGTTAGGTTTGAGTTAGGGTAAGGGTTAGGGTTAGAGTAAGGGTAAGGGATAGGGTTAGGGTTAGGGTTAAGGTTAGGTTTAGGGTTAGGGTAAGGTGTAGGGTTATGGTTAGGATTAGGGTTAGGATTTGGTTTAGGTTAGGGTTAGTGTTATGGTTAGGGTTAGGGTTAGGGTTAGCGGTAGGGTAAGGGTAAGGGTTAGGGTTAGGGTTAGTGTTAAGGTAAGGGTAACGGTTAGGATAAGGGTTAGGATTAGGGGTTAGGGTTAGGGTTAGGGTTAGGGTAAGGGTTTCGGTTAGGGTTAGGGTTAGGGTTAGCGTTAGGTTTAGGTGTAGGGTTACGGTTAGGGTTAGGTTTAGGGGTAGGATAAAGGTATGTGTTAGGGTTAGTGTTAGGGTTAGTGTGAGGTTTAGCGTTAGGGTAAGGGTAAAGGTTAGGATTAGTGTTATGGTTAAGGTAAGGGTAAAGGTTAGGGTTATGGTTAGGGGTTAGGGTAAGGCTTAGGGTTAGGGTTAGCTTTTGGGTTAGGGTTAGGGTAAGTGTAAGGGTTAGGGTTAAGTTTAGGGTTAGGTTTAGGGATAGGGTTAGGTTTAGGTTTAGGTTAAGGGTAGAGTAAGGGTAAGGGTTAGGGTTAGAGTTAGGGTAAGGGTAAGGGTTAGGGTTAGGGTTAGGGTTAGGGTTAAGCTTAGGTTTAGGGTCAGGATTGGGTTTAAGGTAAGTGTTAGGGTTAGGGTAAGGGTAAGGGTTAGGGTTAGGGTTAGGGTTAGGATAAGGGTTAGGGTTAGCGTTAGAGTTAGGTTAAGGGTAAGGGATAGGGTTAAGTTTAGGGTTAGGTT
>NW_028327391.1:539609-599609 GCF_031878675.1 Megascapheus bottae
GTTACAGTTAATGTTAGGGTTTGGGTTATGTTTAGGGTTAGGGTTAGGGTAAGGGAAAGGGTTAGGGTTAGTTTTAGGTTTAGGGTTAGGGTAAGGGTAAGGGTTAAGTTTAGAGTTAGGTTTAGGTTTAGGTTTAGGATAAGGGTTAGGGTTAAGGTTAGAGTTAGGATTCGGTTTAGCATTAAGGTTAGGGTTAGGGTGAGGGTAAGGGTAAAGTTTAGGGATTGGTTTAGGGTTAGGGTTAGGATAAGGGAAGGGTTAGGGTTAGGGTTAGGGTTAGTTTTAGGGTTAGGGTTTTAGTTAGGGTTAGGGTTCGGTTAAGGTAAGGGTTAGGGTTAGGGTTTAGGGTTAGGGTTAGGGTTAGGGTAAGGGTTAGGGTTAGGTTTAGGATAAGGTTTAGGGTTAGGTTTAGGGTTAGTGTAAGGGTAGGGGTTAGGGTTAGGGTAAGGGTTAGGGTTATGTTTGAGGTTAGGTTTAGTGTTAGGGGTAGGGTTAGCATAAGGGGTAGGGTTAGGGTTAGGGTTAGGGTAAGGGTTAGGGTTAGTTTTAGGGTTACGGTTAGAGTTAGGGTTAGGGTTAGGGTAAGGTAAGGGTTAGGGGTAGGGTTAGGGTAAGGGTTAGGTTTAGGGTTATGGTTAGAATTAGGGTTAGGGTTAGGGTAAGGGTAAGGGTAAGGTTAAGGTTAGGGTTAGGGTTAGGGTTTGGTTCAGGGTTAGGGTAAGGTTTAGGGTTATGGTTATGGTTAGGGTTAGGGTTAGGGTTAGCGCTAGGGTAAGGGTAAGGGTTAGGGTTAGGGTTAGTGTTAAGGTAAGGGTATGGGTTAGGATAAGGGTTAGAATTAGGGGTTAGGGTTAGGATTCGGGTTAGGTAAGGGTTAGGGTTAGGGTTAGGGTTAGGGTTAGCGTTAGGGTTAGGTGTAGGGTTACGTTTAGGGTTAGGTTTAGGGGTAGGATAAGGGTATGTTTGGATTAGTGTTAGGGTTAGGGTGAGGGTTAGCGTTAAGGTAAGGGTAAAGGTTGGCGTTAGGGTTATGGTTAAGGTAAGGGTAAAGGTTAGGGTTAGGGTTAGGGGTTAGGGTAAGGCTTAGGGTTAGGGTTAGCTTTTGGGTTAGGGTTAGGGTAAGTGTAAGGGTTAGGGTTAAGTTTAGAGTTAGGTTTAGTGTTAGGGTTAGGTTTAGGTTTAGGTTAAGGGGTAGGGTAAGGGTAAGGGTTAGGGTTAGAGTTAGGGTAAGGGTAAGGGTTAGGGTTAGGGTTAGGGTTAGGGTTAGGGTAATTGTTAGGGTAAGGTTTAGGGTTAGGGTTCGGTATAGGGTTGGGATTAAGTTTAGTGTTAGGGTAAGGGTAAAAGTTACGGTTAAGGTTAGGATTAGGGTAAGTGTTAGGTTTAGGGTTAGGGTTAGGTTTAGAGTTAGGGTCAGGGTAAGGGTAAGGGTTAGGGTTAGTGTTAGTGGTAGGGTTAGGGTTAGGTTTAGGGTTAGGGTGAGGGTTAACTTTAGGGTTAGGTTTAGGTTTAAGTTGAGGGTTAGGGGTAGGTTAAGGGTAAGGTTGAGGGTTAGGGTTAGGGTAAAGGTAAAGGTTAGGGTTAGGTTTAGGGTTAGGGTTAGGGTTAGGGTAAGGGTAAGGGTTAGGGTTAGGTTTAGGGTTAATGTTAGGGTAAGGGTTAGGGTTATGGTTAGGTTAAGTGTAAGGGATAGGGTTAAGTTTAGGGTTAGGTTTAGGGTTAGGTAAGGGTAAGGGTTAGGGTTAGGTTTGAGTTAGGGTAAGGGTTAGGGTTAGAGTTAGGGTTAGGGTAAGGGTTAGGGTTAGTGTTAGGGTTAGGTTAAGGGTTAAGGGATAGGGTTAAGTTTAGGGTTAGGTTTAGGTTAAGGTAAGGGTAGGGGTTAGGTTTAGGGTAAGGGTTAGGGTTATGTTTGAGGTTATGGTTAGTGTTAGGGTTAGGTTAGAGTTAGGGTTAGGGTTAGGGTAAGGCTAAGGGTTAGGGTTAAGGTTAGGGTTTGGGTTAGGTTTAGGTTTAGGGTTAGGGTAAGGGAAAGGGTTAGGGTTAGTTTTAGGGTTAGGGTTAGGGTAAGGATAAGGGTTAAGTTTAGAGTTAGGTTTAGGGTTAGGTTTAGGATAAGGGTTAGGGTTAAGGTTAGAGTTAGGATTCGGGTTAGCATTAAGGTTAGGGTTAGGATGAGGGTAAGGGTAAAGTTTAGGGTTTGGTTTAGGGTTAGGGTTAGGATAAGGGAAGGGTTAGGGTTAGGGTTAGGGTTAGTTTTAGGGTTAGGGTTTTAGTTAGGGTTAGGGTTCGGGTTAAGGTAAGGGTTAGGGTTAGGGTTTAGGGTTAGGGTTAGGGTTAGGGTAAGGGTTAGGGTTAGGTTTAGGATAAGGTTTAGGGTTAGGGTTAGGGTTAGTGTAAGGGTAAGTGTTAGGGTTAGGGTTAAGGTTTGTTTTAGAGTTAGGGTTAGGTTTAGGGTTAGGTTTAGGTAAGGGTAGGTGTTAGGGTTAGGGTAAGGGTTAGGGTTAAGTTTGAAGTTAGGGTTAGGGTTAGGGTTAGGGTTAGGATAAGGGTTAGGGTTAGGGTTAGGGTAAGGGTTAGGGTTAGTTTTAGGGTTAGGGTTAGAGTTAGGGTTAGGGTTAGGGTAAGGTAAGGGTTAGGGTTAGGGTTAGGGTAAGGGTTAGGTTTAGGGATAGGGTTAGAGTTAGGGTTAGGGTTAGGGTAAGCGTAAGGGTTAGGGTTAGGGTTAGGGTTAGGGCAAGGGTTAGGGTTAGGGTTAGGGTAAGGGTTAGGGTAAGGGTTAGGGTTAGGGCTAGGGTTAGTGTAAGGGTAAATGTTAGGGTTAGGGTTAGGGTTAGGGTAAGTGTTAGGGTAAGGGTTAGGTTTAGGGTTCGGTTTAGGGTTGGAATTAAGTTTAGGGTTAGGGTAAGGGTAAACATTACGGTTAAGGTTAGGATTAGGGTAAGTGTTAGGGTTAGGGTTAGGGTTAGGTTTAGGGTTAGGGTTAGGGTTAGGGTTAGGGGTTAGGATTAGGATTGGGGTTAGGGTTCGGGTTAGGGTTAGGGTTAGGATAAGTGTTAGGGTTAGGGTTAGGGTAAGTGTAAGTGTTAGGGTTAGGATTAGGGTTAGGTTTAGGGTTAGGTTGAGGGTTAGGGTTAGGGTTAGTGTTAGGTTTAGGGTTGGGGTTAAGCTTATTGTTAGGGTTAGGGTAAGGTTTAGGATTACGGTTAGGTTTAGGGTTAAGTTAGGTTTAGGCCTAGGTGTAGGGGTAGGATTAGAGTTAGGTTTAGAGTAAGGTTTAGGGTTAGGGTTAGGGTTAGGGTTAGGATTTGGTTTAGGGTTAGGGTTAGGGTAAGGGTTAGGGTTAGGGTTAGGGTTAGGGTTTGGTTTAGGGTTTGGGTAAGGTTTAGGGTTATGGTTATGGTTAGGGTTAGGGTTAGGGTTAGCGCTAGGGTAAGGGTAAGGGTTAGGGTTAGGGTTAGTGTTAAGGTAAGGGTAAGGGTTAGGATAAGGGTTAGGATTAGGGGTTAGGGTTAGGATTCGGGTTAGGGTAAGGGTTAGGGTTAGGGTTAGGGTTAGGGTTAGGGTTGGGGTTAAGGTTATTGTTAGGGTTAGGGTAAGGTTTAGGGTTAGGGTTAGGTTTAGGGTTAAGTTAGGTTTAGGCCTAGGTGTAGGGGTAGGATTAGAGTTAGGTTTAGGGTAAGGTTTAGGGTTAGGGTTAGGGTTAGGGTTAGGATTTGGTTTAGGGTTAGGGTTAGGGTAAGGGTAAGGGTTAGGGTTAAGGTTAGGGTTAGGGTTTGGTTTAGGGTTAGGGTAAGGTTTAGGGTTATGGTTATGGTTAGGGTTAGGGTTAGGGTTAGCGCTAGGGTAAGGGTAAGGGTTAGGGTTAGGGTTAGTGTTAAGGTAAGGGTAAGGGTTAGGATAAGGGTTAGGATTAGGGGTTAGGGTTAGGATTCGGGTTAGGGTAAGGGTTAGGGTTAGGGTTAGGGTTAGCGTTAGTGTTAGGTGTAGGGTTACGTTTGGGGTTAGTTTTAGGGGTAGGATAAGGGTATGTGTTCGGGTTAGTGTTAGGGTTAGGGTGAGGGTTAGCGTTAGGGTAAGGGTAAAGGTTAGCGTTAGGGTTATGGTTAAGGTAAGGGTAAAGGTTAGGGTTAGGTTAGGGGTTAGGGTAAGGCTTAGGGTTAGGGTTAGCTTTTGGGTTAGGGTTAGGGTAAGTGTAAGGGTTAGGGTTAAGTTTAGGGTTAGGTTTAGTGTTAGGGTTAGGTTTAGGTTTAGGTTAAGGGTTAGGGTAAGGGTAAGGGTTAGGATTAGAGTTAGGGTAAGGGTAAGGGTTAGGGTTAGGGTTAGGGTTAGGGTTAAGGTTAGGTTTAGGGTCAGGATAGGTTTAAGATAAGTGTTAGGGTAGGGTTAGGGTTAGGGTAAGGGTAAAGGTTAGGGTTAGGGTTTAGGGTTAGGGTAAGGGTTAGGGTAAGGGTTAGTGTTAGGTTAAGGGTAAGGGATAGGGTTAAGTTTAGGGTTAGGTTTAGGGTTAGGTAAGGGTAAGGGTTAGGGTTAGGATTATGTTAAGAGTAAGGGATAGGGTTAAGTTTAGGGTTAGGGTTAGGGTTAGGGTAACCGTTAGGGTTAGTTTTAGGGTTAGGGTTAGAGTTAGGGTTAGGGTTAGGGTAAGGGTAAGGGTTAGGGTTAGGGTTAGGGTAAGGGTTAGGTTTAGGATTTTGGTTAGAGTTAGGTTTAGGGTTAGGGTAAGGGTAAGGGTTAGTGTTAGGTTTAGAGTTAGGGTCAGGGTAAGGGTAAGGGTTAGGGTTACTGTTAGTCGTAGGGTTAGGGTTAGGTTTAGGGTTAGGTTTAGGTAAGGGTAGGTGTTAGGGTTAGGGTAAGGGTTAGGGTTAAGTTTGAAGTTAGGGTTAGGGTTAGGGTTAGGGTTAGGATAAGGGTTAGGGTTAGGGTTAGGGTAAGGGTTAGGGTTAGTTTTAGGGTTAGGGTTAGAGTTAGGGTTAGGGTTAGGGTAAGTAAGGGTTAGGGTTAGGGTTAGGGTAAGGGTTAGGTTTAGGGATAGGGTTAGAGTTAGGGTTAGGGTTAGGGTTAGGGTAAGCGTAAGGGTTAGGTTTAGGGTTAGGGTTAGGGCAAGGGTTAGGGTTAGGGTTAGGGTAAGGGTTAGGGTAAGGGTTAGGGTTAGGGCTAGGGTTAGTGTAAGGGTAAATGTTAGGGTTAGGGTTAGGGTTAGGGTAAGTGTTAGGGTAAGGGTTAGGTTTAGGGTTCGGTTTAGGGTTGGAATTAAGTTTAGGGTTAGGGTAAGGGTAAACATTACGGTTAAGGTTAGGATTAGGGTAAGTGTTAGGGTTAGGGTTAGGGTTAGGTTTAGGGTTAGGGTTAGGGTTAGGGTTAGGGGTTAGGATTAGGATTGGGGTTAGGGTTCGGGTTAGGGTTAGGGTTTAGGATAAGTGTTAGGGTTAGGGTTAGGGTAAGTGTAAGTGTTAGGGTTAGGATTAGGGTTAGGTTTATGGTTAGGTTGAGGGTTAGGTTAGGGTTAGTGTTAGGTTTAGGGTTGGGGTTAAGCTTATTGTTAGGGTTAGGGTAAGGTTTAGGATTACGGTTAGGTTTAGGGTTAAGTTAGGTTTAGGCCTAGGTGTAGGGGTAGGATTAGAGTTAGGTTTAGAGTAAGGTTTAGGGTTAGGGTTAGGGTTAGGGTTAGGATTTGGTTTAGGGTTAGGGTTAGGGTAAGGGTAAGGGTTAGGGTTAGGGTTAGGGTTAGGGTTTGGTTTAGGGTTTGGGTAAGGTTTAGGGTTATGGTTATGGTTAGGGTTAGGGTTAGGGTTAGCGCTAGGGTAAGGGTAAGGGTTAGGGTTAGGGTTAGTGTTAAGGTAAGGGTAAGGGTTAGGATAAGGGTTAGGATTAGGGGTTAGGGTTAGGATTCGGGTTAGGGTAAGGGTTAGGGTTAGGGTTAGGGTTAGGGTTAGGGTTGGGGTTAAGGTTATTGTTAGGGTTAGGGTAAGGTTTAGGGTTAGGGTTAGGTTTAGGGTTAAGTTAGGTTTAGGCCTAGGTGTAGGGGTAGGATTAGAGTTAGGTTTAGGGTAAGGTTTAGGGTTAGGGTTAGGGTTAGGGTTAGGATTTGGTTTAGGGTTAGGGTTAGGGTAAGGGTAAGGGTTAGGGTTAAGGTTAGGGTTAGGGTTTGGTTTAGGGTTAGGGTAAGGTTTAGGGTTATGGTTATGGTTAGGGTTAGGGTTAGGGTTAGCGCTAGGGTAAGGGTAAGGGTTAGGGTTAGGGTTAGTGTTAAGGTAAGGGTAAGGGTTAGGATAAGGGTTAGGATTAGGGGTTAGGGTTAGGATTCGGGTTAGGGTAAGGGTTAGGGTTAGGGTTAGGGTTAGCGTTAGTGTTAGGTGTAGGGTTACGTTTAGGGTTAGGTTTAGGGGTAGGATAAGGGTATGTGTTCGGGTTAGTGTTAGGGTTAGGGTGAGGGTTAGCGTTAGGGTAAGGGTAAAGGTTAGCGTTAGGGTTATGGTTAAGGTAAGGGTAAAGGTTAGGGTTAGGGTTAGGGGTTAGGGTAAGGCTTAGGGTTAGGGTTAGCTTTTGGGTTAGGGTTAGGGTAAGTGTAAGGGTTAGGGTTAAGTTTAGGGTTAGGTTTAGTGTTAGGGTTAGGTTTAGGTTTAGGTTAAGGGGTAGGGTAAGGGTAAGGGTTAGGATTAGAGTTAGGGTAAGGGTAAGGGTTAGGGTTAGGGTTAGGGTTAGGGTTAAGGTTAGGTTTAGGGTCAGGATAGGTTTAAGATAAGTGTTAGGGTAGGGTTAGGGTTAGGGTAAGGGTAAAGGTTAGGGTTAGGGTTAGGGTTAGGGTAAGGGTTAGGGTAAGGGTTAGTGTTAGGTTAAGGGTAAGGGATAGGGTTAAGTTTAGGGTTAGGTTTAGGGTTAGGTAAGGGTAAGGGTTAGGGTTAGGATTAGGTTAAGGGTAAGGGATAGGGTTAAGTTTAGGGTTAGGGTTAGGGTTAGGGTAACCGTTAGGGTTAGTTTTAGGGTTAGGGTTAGAGTTAGGGTTAGGGTTAGGGTAAGGGTAAGGGTTAGGGTTAGGGTTAGGGTAAGGGTTAGGTTTAGGATTTTGGTTAGAGTTAGGTTTAGGGTTAGGGTAAGGGTAAGGGTTAGTGTTAGGTTTAGAGTTAGGGTCAGGGTAAGGGTAAGGGTTAGGGTTACTGTTAGTCGTAGGGTTAGGGTTAGGTTTAGGGTTAGGGTGAGGGTTAGCTTTAGGGTTAGGGTTAGGTTTAAGTTGAGGGTTAGGGGTAGGTTAAGGGTAAGTGTTAGGGTTAGGGTTAGGGTAAAGGTAAAGGTTAGGGTTAGGTTTAGGGTTAGGGTTAGGGTTAGGATAAGGGTAAGGCTTAGCGTTAGGTTCAGGGTTAGGGTTAGGGTAAGGGTTAGGGTTAGGGTTAGGGTTAGGTTAAGGGTAAGGGATAGGGTTAAGTTTAGGGTTAGGTTTAGGGTTAGGTAAGGGTAAGGGTTAGGGTTAGGTTTGAGTTAGGGTAAGGGTTAGGGTTAGAGTTAGGGTTAGGGTAAGGGTTAGGGTTAGTGTTAGGTTAGGTTAAGGGTAAGGGATAGGGTTAAGTTTAGGGTTAGTGTTAGGTTTAGGTAAGGGTAGGGGTTAGGGTTAGGGTAAGGGTTAGGGTTAAGTTTGAAGTTAGGGTTAGGGTTAGGGTTAGGGTTAGGATAAGGGTTAGGGTTAGGGTTAGGGTAAGGGTTAGGTTTAGGGATAGGGTTAGAGTTAGGGTTAGGGTTAGGGTAAGCGTAAGGGTTAGGGTTAGGGTTAGGGTTAGGGCAAGGGTTAGGGTTAGGGTTAGGGTAAGGGTTAGGGTAAGGGTTAGGGTTAGGGCTAGGGTTAGTGTAAGGGTAAATGTTAGGGTTAGGGTTAGGGTTAGGGTAAGTGTTAGGGTAAGGGTTAGGTTTAGGGTTCGGTTTAGGGTTGGAATTAAGTTTAGGGTTAGGGTAAGGGTAAACATTACGGTTAAGGTTAGGATTAGGGTAAGTGTTAGGGTTAGGGTTAGGGTTAGGTTTAGGGTTTAGGGTTAGGGTTAGGGTTAGGGGTTAGGATTAGGATTGGGGTTAGGGTTCGGGTTAGGGTTAGGGTTAGGATAAGTGTTAGGGTTAGGGTTAGGGTAAGTGTAAGTGTTAGGGTTAGGATTAGGGTTAGGTTTAGGGTTAGGTTGAGGGTTAGGGTTAGGGTTAGTGTTAGGTTTAGGGTTGGGGTTAAGCTTATTGTTAGGGTTAGGGTAAGGTTTAGGATTACGGTTAGGTTTAGGGTTAAGTTAGGTTTAGGCCTAGGTGTAGGGGTAGGATTAGAGTTAGGTTTAGAGTAAGGTTTAGGGTTAGGGTTAGGGTTAGGGTTAGGATTTGGTTTAGGGTTAGGGTTAGGGTAAGGGTAAGGGTTAGGGTTAGGGTTAGGGTTAGGGTTTGGTTTAGGGTTTGGGTAAGGTTTAGGGTTATGGTTATGGTTAGGGTTAGGGTTAGGGTTAGCGCTAGGGTAAGGGTAAGGGTTAGGGTTAGGGTTAGTGTTAAGGTAAGGGTAAGGGTTAGGATAAGGTTTAGGATTAGGGGTTAGGGTTAGGATTCGGGTTAGGGTAAGGGTTAGGGTTAGGGTTAGGGTTAGGGTTAGGGTTGGGGTTAAGGTTATTGTTAGGGTTAGGGTAAGGTTTAGGGTTAGGGTTAGGTTTAGGGTTAAGTTAGGTTTAGGCCTAGGTGTAGGGTAGGATTAGAGTTAGGTTTAGGGTAAGGTTTAGGGTTAGGGTTAGGGTTAGGGTTAGGATTTGGTTTAGGGTTAGGGTTAGGGTAAGGGTAAGGGTTAGGGTTAAGGTTAGGGTTAGGGTTTGGTTTAGGGTTAGGGTAAGGTTTAGGGTTATGGTTATGGTTAGGGTTAGGGTTAGGGTTAGCGCTAGGGTAAGGGTAAGGGTTAGGGTTAGGGTTAGTGTTAAGGTAAGGGTAAGTGTTAGGATAAGGGTTAGGATTAGGGGTTAGGGTTAGGATTCGGGTTAGGGTAAGGGTTAGGGTTAGGGTTAGGGTTAGCGTTAGTGTTAGGTGTAGGGTTACGTTTAGGGTTAGGTTTAGGGGTAGGATAAGGGTATGTGTTCGGGTTAGTGTTAGGGTTAGGGTGAGGGTTAGCGTTAGGGTAAGGGTAAAGGTTAGCGTTAGGGTTATGGTTAAGGTAAGGGTAAAGGTTAGGGTTAGGGTTAGGGGTTAGGGTAAGGCTTAGGGTTAGGGTTAGCTTTTGGGTTAGGGTTAGGGTAAGTGTAAGGGTTAGGGTTAAGTTTAGGGTTAGGTTTAGTGTTAGGGTTAGGTTTAGGTTTAGGTTAAGGGTTAGGGTAAGGGTAAGGGTTAGGATTAGAGTTAGGGTAAGGGTAAGGGTTAGGGTTAGGGTTAGGGTTAGGGTTAAGGTTAGGTTTAGGGTCAGGATAGGTTTAAGATAAGTGTTAGGGTAGGGTTAGGGTTAGGGTAAGGGTAAAGGTTAGGGTTAGGGTTAGGGTTAGGGTAAGGGTTAGGGTAAGGGTTAGTGTTAGGTTAAGGGTAAGGGATAGGGTTAAGTTTAGGGTTAGGTTTAGGGTTAGGTAAGGGTAAGGGTTAGGGTTAGGATTAGGTTAAGGGTAAGGGATAGGGTTAAGTTTAGGGTTAGGGTTAGGGTTAGGGTAACCGTTAGGGTTAGTTTTAGGGTTAGGGTTAGAGTTAGGGTTAGGGTTAGGGTAAGGGTAAGGGTTAGGGTTAGGGTTAGGGTAAGGGTTAGGTTTAGGATTTTGGTTAGAGTTAGGTTTAGGGTTAGGGTAAGGGTAAGGGTTAGTGTTAGGTTTAGAGTTAGGGTCAGGGTAAGGGTAAGGGTTAGGGTTACTGTTAGTCGTAGGGTTAGGGTTAGGTTTAGGGTTAGGGTGAGGGTTAGCTTTAGGGTTAGGGTTAGGTTTAAGTTGAGGGTTAGGGGTAGGTTAAGGGTAAGTGTTAGGGTTAGGGTTAGGGTAAAGGTAAAGGTTAGGGTTAGGTTTAGGGTTAGGGTTAGGGTTAGGATAAGGGTAAGGCTTAGCGTTAGGTTCAGGGTTAGGGTTAGGGTAAGGGTTAGGGTTAGGGTTAGGGTTAGGTTAAGGGTAAGGGATAGGGTTAAGTTTAGGGTTAGGTTTAGGGTTAGGTAAGGGTAAGGGTTAGGGTTAGGTTTGAGTTAGGGTAAGGGTTAGGGTTAGAGTTAGGGTTAGGGTAAGGGTTAGGGTTAGGGTTAGGGTTAGGTTAAGGGTAAGGGATAGGGTTAAGTTTAGGGTTAGTGTTAGGTTTAGGTAAGGGTAGGGGTTAGGGTTAGGGTAAGGGTTAGGGTTATGTTTGAGGTTAGGGTTAGTGTTAGGGGTAGGGTTAGGATAAGGGGTAGGGTTAGGGTTAGGGTTAGGGTAAGGGTTAGGGTTAGTTTTAGGGTTAGGGTTAGAGTTAGGGTTAGGGTTAGGGTAAGGGTAAGGGTTAGGGTAGGGTTAGGGTAAGGGTTAGGTTCAGGGTTACGGTTAGAATTAGGGTTAGGGTTAGGGTAAGGGTAAGGGTAAGGTTAAGGTTAGGGTTAGGGTTAGGGTTTGGTTCAGGGTTAGGGTAAGGTTTAGGGTTATGGTTATGGTTAGGGTTAGGGTTAGGGTTAGCGCTAGGGTAAGGGTAAGGGTTAGGGTTAGGGTTAGTGTTAAGGTAAGGGTAAGGGTTAGGATAAGGGTTAGAATTCGGGGTTAGGGTTAGGATTCGGGTTAGGGTAAGGGTTAGGGTTAGGGTTAGGGTTAGGGTTAGCGTTAGGGTTAGGTGTAGGGTTACGTTTAGGGTTAGGTTTAGGGGTAGGATAAGGGTATGTGTTCGGGTTAGTGTTAGGGTTAGGGTGAGGGTTAGCGTTAGGGTAAGGGTAAAGGTTAGCGTTAGGGGTTATGGTTAAGGTAAGGGTAAAGGTTAGGGTTAGGGTTAGGGGTTAGGGTAAGGCTTAGTGTCAGGGTTAGCTTTTGGGTTAGGGTTAGGGTAAGTGTAAGGGTTAGGGTTAAGTTTAGGGTTAGGTTTAGGGATAGGGTTAGGTTTAGGTTTAGGTTAAGGGGTAGGGTAAGGGTAAGGGTTAGGGTTAGAGTTAGGGTAAGGGTAAGGGTTAGGGTTAGGGTTAGGGATAGGGTAATTGTTAGGGTAAGGTTTAGGGTTAGGGTTCGGTTTAGGGTTGGGATTAAGTTTAGTGTTAGGGTAAGGGTAAAAGTTACGGTTAAGGTTAGGATTAGGGTAAGTGTTAGGGTTAGGGTTAGGGTTAGGTTTAGAGTTAGGGTCAGGGTAAGGGTAAGGGTTAGGGTTAGTGTTAGTGGTAGGGTTAGGGTTAGGTTTAGGGTTAGGGTGAGGATTAACTTTAGGGTTAGGGTTAGGTTTAAGTTGAGGGTTAGGGGTAGGTTAAGGGTAAGGTTGAGGGTTAGGGTTAGGGTAAAGGTAAAGGTTAGGGTTAGGTTTAGGGTTAGGGTTAGGGTTAGGGTAAGGGTAAGGGTTAGGGTTAGGTTTAGGGTTAATGTTAGGGTAAGGGTTACGGTTAGGGTTAGGGTTAGGTTAAGTGTAAGGGATAGGGTTAAGTTTAGGGTTAGGTTTAGGGTTAGGTAAGGGTAAGGGTTAGGGTTAGGTTTGAGTTAGGGTAAGGGTTAGGGTTAGAGTTAGGGTTAGGGTAAGGGTTAGGGTTAGGGTTAGGGTTAGGTTGAGGGTAAGGGATAGGGTTAAGTTTAGGGTTAGGTTTAGGTTAAGGTAAGGGTAGGGGTTAGGTTTAGGGTAAGGGTTAGGGTTATGTTTGAGGTTAGGGTTAGTGTTAGTGTTAGGGTTAGGATAAGGGGTAGGGTTTGGGTTAGGGTTAGGGTAAGTGTTAGGGTTAGTTTTAGGGTTAGGGTTAGAGTTAGGGTAAGGGTTAGGGTAAGGCTAAGGGTTACAGTTAATGTTAGGGTTTGGGTTATGTTTAGGGTTAGGGTTAGGGTAAGGGAAAGGGTTAGGGTTAGTTTTAGGTTTAGGGTTAGGGTAAGGGTAAGGGTTAAGTTTAGAGTTAGGTTTAGGTTTAGGTTTAGGATAAGGGTTAGGGTTAAGGTTAGAGTTAGGATTCGGTTTAGCATTAAGGTTAGGGTTAGGGTGAGGGTAAGGGTAAAGTTTAGGATTGGTTTAGGGTTAGGGTTAGGATAAGGGAAGGGTTAGGGTTAGGGTTAGGGTTAGTTTTAGGGTTAGGGTTTTAGTTAGGGTTAGGGTTCGGGTTAAGGTAAGGGTTAGGGTTAGGGTTTAGGGTTAGGGTTAGGGTTAGGGTAAGGGTTAGGGTTAGGTTTAGGATAAGGTTTAGGGTTAGGTTTAGGGTTAGTGTAAGGGTAGGGGTTAGGGTTAGGGTAAGGGTTAGGGTTATGTTTGAGGTTAGGTTTAGTGTTAGGGGTAGGGTTAGCATAAGGGGTAGGGTTAGGGTTAGGGTAAGGGTAAGGGTTAGGGTTAGTTTTAGGGTTTACGGTTAGAGTTAGGGTTAGGGTTAGGGTAAGGGTAAGGGTT
This sequence comes from Megascapheus bottae, assembly GCF_031878675.1. Lineage (NCBI taxonomy): Eukaryota > Metazoa > Chordata > Mammalia > Rodentia > Geomyidae > Megascapheus > Megascapheus bottae. The sequence continues at coordinate 552,087 of NW_028327391.1, forward strand.
AGGGGTAGGGTTAGGGTAAGGGTTAGGTTTAGGGTTATGGTTAGAATTAGGGTTAGGTTTAGGGTAAGGGTAAGGGTAAGGTTTAAGGTTAGGGTTAGGGTTAGGGTTTGGTTCAGGGTTAGGGTAAGGTTTAGGGTTATGGTTATGGTTATGGTTAGGGTTAGGGTTAGCGCTAGGGTAAGGGTAAGGGTTAGGGTTAGGGTTAGTGTTAAGGTAAGGGTATGGGTTAGGATAAGGGTTAGAATTAGGGATTAGGGTTAGGATTCGGGTTAGGTAAGGTTTAGGGTTAGGGTTAGGGTTAGGGTTAGCGTTAGGGTTAGGTGTAGGGTTACGTTTAGGGTTAGGTTTAGGGGTAGGATAAGGGTATGTGTTCGGGTTAGTGTTAGGGTTAGGGTGAGGGTTAGCGTTAGGGTAAGGGTAAAGGTTAGCGTTAGGGTTATGGTTAAGGTAAGGGTAAAGGTTAGGGTTAGGGTTAGGGGTTAGGGTAAGGCTTAGTGTCAGGGTTAGCTTTTGGGTTAGGGTTAGGGTAAGTGTAAGGGTTAGGGTTAAGTTTAGGGTTAGGTTTAGGGATAGGGTTAGGTTTAGGTTTAGGTTAAGGGGTAGGGTAAGGGTAAGAGTTAGGGTTAGAGTTAGGGTAAGGGTAAGGGTTAGGGTTAGGGTTAGGGTTAGGGTAATTGTTAGGGTAAGGTTTAGGGTTAGGGTTCGGTTTAGGGTTGGGATTAAGTTTAGTGTTAGGGTAAGGGTAAAAGTTACGGTTAAGGTTAGGATTAGGGTAAGTGTTAGGGTTAGGGTTAGGGTTAGGTTTAGAGTTAGGGTCAGGGTAAGGGTAAGGGTTAGGGTTAGTGTTAGTGGTAGGGTTAGGGTTAGGTTTAGGGTTAGGGTGAGGGTTTAACTTTAGGGTTAGGGTTAGGTTTAAGTTGAGGGTTAGGGGTAGGTTAAGGGTAAGGTTGAGGGTTAGGGTTAGGGTAAAGGTAAAGGTTAGGGTTAGGTTTAGGGTTAGGGTTAGGGTTATGGTTAGGGTAAGGGTAAGGGTTAGGGTTAGGTTTAGGGTTAATGTTAGGGTAAGGGTTAGGGTTAGGGTTAGGGTTAGGTTAAGGGTAAGGGATAGGGTTAAGTTTAGGGTTAGGTTTAGGGTTAGGTAAGGGTAAGGGTTAGGGTTAGGTTTGAGTTAGGGTAAGGGTTAGGGTTAGAGTTAGGGTTAGGGTAAGGGTTAGGTTTAGGGTTAGGGTTAGGTTAAGGGTAAGGGATAGGGTTAAGTTTAGGGTTAGGTTTAGGTTAAGGTAAGGGTAGGGGTTAGGTTTAGGGTAAGGGTTAGGGTTATGTTTGAGGTTAGGGTTAGTGTTAGGGTTAGGGTTAGGATAAGGGGGTAGGGTTAGGGTTAGGGTTAGGGTAAGTGTTAGGGTTAGTTTTAGGGTTAGGGTTAGAGTTAGGGTAAGGGTTAGGGTAAGGCTAAGGGTTAGGGTTAATGTTAGGGTTTGGGTTAGGTTTAGGGTTAGGGTTAGGGTAAGGGAAAGGGTTAGGGTTAGTTTTAGGGTTAGGGTTAGGGTAAGGGTAAGGGTTAAGTTTAGAGTTAGGTTTAGGTTTAGGTTTAGGATAAGGGTTAGGGTTAAAGTTAGAGTTAGGATTCGGTTTAGCATTAAGGTTAGGGATAGGGTGAGGGTAAGGGTAAAGTTTAGGGTTTGGTTTAGGGTTAGGGTTAGGATAAGGGAAGGGTTAGGGTTAGGGTTAGTTTTAGGGTTAGGGTTTTAGTTAGGGTTAGGGTTCGGGTTAAGGTAAGGATTAGGGTTAGGGGTTAGTGTTAGGGTTAGGGTTAGGGTAAGGGTTAGGGTTAGGGTTAGGTTTAGGATAAGGTTTAGGGTTAGGGTTAGTGTAAGGGTAAGTGTTAGGGTTAGGGTAAGGGTTAGGGTTAAGTTTGAAGTTAGGGTTAGGGTTAGGGTTAGGGTTAGGATAAGGGTTAGGGTTAGGGTTAGGGTAAGGGTTAGGGTTAGTTTTAGGGTTATGGATAGAGTTAGGGTTAGGGTTAGGGTTAGGGTTAGGGGTAGGGTTAGGGTTAGGGTAAGGGTTAGGTTTAGGGTTAGGGTTAGAGTTAGGGTTAGGGTTAGGGTAAGCATAAGGGTTAGGGTTAGGGTTAGGGTTAGGGCAAGGGTTAGGGTTAGGGTTAGGGTAAGGGTTAGGGTAAGTGTTAGGGTTAGGGTTAGGGTTAGGGTAAGGGTAAATGTTTGGGTTAGGTTTAGGGTTAGGGTAAGTGTTAGGGTAAGGGTTAGGGTTAGGGTTCGGGGTTTAGGGTTGGGATTAAGTTTAGGGTTAGGGTAGGGTAAACATTACGGTTAAGGTTAGGATTAGGGTAAGTGTTAGGGTTAGGGTTAGGGTTAGGTTTAGGGTTAGGGTTAGGGTTAGGGGGTTAGGGTTAGGATTGGGGTTAGGGTTCGGGTTAGGGTTAGGGTTAGGATAAGGTTTAGGGTTAGGGTTAGGGTAAGTGTAAGTGTTAGGGTTAGGATTAGTGTTAGGTTTAGGGTTAGGGTGAGGGTTAGGGTTAGGGTTAGTGTTAGGTTTAACGTTGGGGTTAAGGTTATTGTTAGGGTTAGGGTAAGGTTTAGGGTTAGGGTTAGGTTTAGGGTAAAGTTAGGTTTAGGCCTAGGTGTAGGGGTAGGATTAGAGTTAGGTTTAGGGTAAGGTTTAGGGTTAGGGTTAGGGTTAGGGTTAGGATTTGGTTTAGGGTTAGGGTTAGGGTAAGGGTAAGGGTTAGGGTTAGGGTTAGGGTTAGGGTTAGGGGTTTGGTTTAGGGTTAGGGTAAGGTTTAGGGTTATGGTTATGGTTAGGGTTAGGGTTAGGGTTAGGGTTAGCGCTAGGGTAAGGGTAAGGGTTAGGGTTAGGGTTAGTGTTAAGGTAAGGGTAAGGGTTAGGATAAGTGTTAGGATTAGGGGTTAGGGTTAGGATTCGGGTTAGGGTAAGGGTTAGGGTTAGCGTTAGGGTTAGGTGTAGGGTTACGTTTAGGGTTAGGTTTAGGGGTAGGATAAGGGTATGTGTTCGGGTTAGTGTTAGGGTTAGGGTGAGGGTTAGCGTTAGGGTAAGGGTAAAGTTTAGCGTTAGGGTTATGGTTAAGGTAAGGGTAAAGGTTAGGGTTAGGGTTATGGGTTAGGGTAAATCTTAGGGTTAGGGTTAGCTTTTGGGTTAGGGTTAGGGTAAGTGTAAGGGTTAGGGTTAAGTTTAGGGTTAGGTTTAGTGTTAGGGTTAGGTTTAGGTTTAGGTTAAGGGGTAGGGTAAGGGTAAGGGTTAGGGTTAGAGTTAGGGTAAGGGTAAGGGTTAGGGTTAGGGTTAGGGTTAGGGTTAAGCTTAGGTTTAGGGTCAGGATTAGGTTTAAGGTAAGTGTTAGGGTTAGGGTTAGGGTAAGAGTAAGGGTTAGGGTTAGGGTAAGGTTTACGGTTAGGGTAAGGGTTAGGGTTAGGGTTAGAGTTAGGTTAAGGGTAAGGGATAAGGTTAAGTTTAGGGTTAGGTTTATGGTTAGGTAAGGGTAAGGGTTAGAGTTAGGTTTGTGTTAGGGTAAGGGTAAAGGTTAGGGTTAGGGTTAGGGTAAGGGTTAGGGTTAGGGTTAGGTTAAGGGTAAGGGATAGGGTTAAGTTTAGGGTTAGGGTTAGGGTTAGGGTAAGCGTTAGGGTTAGTTTTAGGGTTAGGGTTAGAGTTAGGGTTAGGGTTAGGGTAAGGGTAAGGGTTAGGGTTAGGGTTAGGGTAAGGGTTAGGTTTTGGATTTTGGTTACAGTTAGGGTTAGGGTTAGGGTAAGGGTAAGGGTTAGGGTTAGGTGTAGAGTTAGGGTCAGGGTAAGGGTAAGGGTTAGGGTTAGTGTTAGTGGTAGGGTTAGGGTTAGGTTTAGGGTTAGGGTAAGTGTTAGCTTTAGGGTTAGGGTTAGGTTTAAGTTGAGGGTTAGGGGTAGGTTAAGGTTAAGGTTTAGGGTTAGGGTTAGGGTAAAGGTAAAGGTTAGGGTTAGGTTCAGGGTTAGGGTTAGGGTTAGGGTAAGGGTAAGTGTTAGCGTTAGGTTTAGGGTTAGGGTTAGGGTAAGGGTTAGGGTTAGGGTTAGGGTTAGGTTACGGGTAAGGGATAGGGTTAAGTTTAGGGTTAGGTTTAGGGTTAGGTAAGGGTAAGGGTTAGAGTGAGGTTTGAGTTAGGGTAAGGGTTAGGGTTAGGGTTAGGGTTAGGTTAAGGGTAAGGGATAGGGTTAAGTTTAGGGTTAGGGTTAGGTTTAGGTAAGGGTAGGGGTTAGGGTTAGGGTAAGGGTTAGGGTTATGTTTGAGGTTAGGGTTAGTGTTAGGGTTAGGGTTAGGATAAGCGGTAGGGTTAGGGTTAGGGTTAGGGTAAGGGTTAGGGTTAGTTTTAGGGTTAGGGTTAGAGTTAGGGTTAGGGTTAGGGTAAGGGTAAGGGTTAGGTTTAGGGTTAGGGTAAGGGTTAGGTTTAGGGTTATGGTTAGAATTAGGGTTAGCGGTAGGGTAAGGATAAGGGTTAGGCTTAGGGTTAGGGTAAGGTTTAGGGTTAGGGGTTAGGTTTAGGGTTAGGGTTAGGGTAAGTGTTAGGGTTAGGGTTAGGATAAGGGTTAAGGTTAGGGTTAGGTTAAGGGTAAGTGTTAGGGATAGGATTAGGGTTAGGTTTAGGGTTAGGGTAAGGGTTAGGGTTAGGGTTACTGTTAGGTTTAGGGTTGGGGTTAAGGTTAGGGTAAGGGTTAGGGTTAGGTTTGAGTTAGGGTAAGGGTTAGGGTTAGAGTAAGGGTAAGGGTTAGGGTTAGGGTTAGGGTTAGGGTTAGGGTTAGGTTTAGGGTTAGGGTTAGGTTTAGGGTTATGGTTAGGATTAGGGTTAGGATTTGGTTTAGGGTTAGGGTTAGTGTTAGGGTTAGGGTTATGGTTAGGGTTAGGGTTAGCGTTAGGGTAAGGGTAAGGGTTAGGGTTAGGGTTAGTGTTAAGGTAAGGGTAACGGTTAGGATAAGGGTTAGGATTAGGGGGTAGGGTTAGGATTCGGGTTAGGGTTAGGGTTAGGGTTAGCGTTAGGTTTAGGTGTAGGGTTACGGTTAGGGTTAGTTTTAGGGGTAGGATAAGGGTATGTGTTAGGGTTAGTGTTAGGGTTAGGGTGAGGGTTAGCGTTAGGGTAAGGGTAAAGGTTAGGGTTAGGGTTATGGTTAAGGTAAGGGTAAAGGTTAGGGTTAGGATTAGTGGTTAGGGTAAGGCTTAGGGTTAGGGTTAGCTTTTGGGTTAGGGTTAGGGTAAGTGTAAGGGTTAGGGTTAAGTTTAGGGTTAGGTTTAGGGTTAGGGTTAGGTTTAGGTTTAGGTTAAGGGGTAGAGTAAGGGTAAGGGTTAGGGTTAGAGTTAGGGTAAGGGTAAGGGTTAGGGTTAGGGTTAGGGTTAGGGTTAAGCTTAGGTTTAGGGTCAGGATTAGGTTTAAGGTAAGTGTTAGGGTTAGGGTTAGGGTAAGAGTAAGGGTTAGGGTTAGGGTAAGGTTTAGGGTTAGGGTAAGTTTTAGGGTTAGGGTTAGAGTTAGGTTAAGGGTAAGGGATAAGGTTAAGTTTAGGGTTAGGTTTAGGGATAGGTAAGGGTGAGGGTTAGGGTTAGGTTTGGGTTAGGGTAAGGGTTAGGGTTAGGGTTAGGGTTAGGGTAAGGTTAGGGTTAGGGTTAGGTTCAGGGTAAGGGATAGGGTTAAGTTTAGGGTTAGGGTTAAGGTTAGGGTAAGGGTTAGGGTTAGTTTTAGGGTTAGGGTTAGAGTTAGGGTTAGGTTTAGGGTAAAGATAAGGGTTAGGGTTAGGGTTAGGGTAAGGGTTAGGTTTAGGGTTATGGTTAGGGTTAGGGTTAGGGTTAGGGTAAGGGTAAGGGTTACGGTTAGGGTTAGGGTTAGGGTTAGGGTAAGGGTAAGTGTTAGGGTTAGGGTTAGGTTTAGGGTAAGTGTTAGGGTAAGGTTTAGGGTTAGGGTTCGGTTTAGGGTTGGGATTAAGTTTATTGTTAGGGTAAGGGTAAAATTACGGTTAAGGTTAGGATTACGGTAAGTGTTAGGGTTAGGATTAGGGTTAGGTTTAGAGTTAGGGTCAGGGTAAGGGTAAGGGTTAGGGTTAGTCTTAGTGGTAGGGTTAGGGTTAGGTTTAGGGTTAGCGTGAGGGTTAGGTTTAGGGTTAGGGTTAGGTTTAAGTTGAGGGTTAGGGGTAGGTTAAGGGTAAGGTTTAGGATTAGGGTTAGGATAAATGTAAAGGTTAGGGTTAGGTTTAGGGTTAGGGTTAGGGTTAGGGTAAGTGTAAGGGTTATTTTTAGGGTTAGGGTTAGGGTTAGGGTAAGGGTAAGGGTAAGGGTTAGGTTTACGGAGAGGGTTAGGTTTAGGGTTAGGGTTAGGGTTAGGGTACGGCAAATGTTTAGGGTTAAGGTTAGGGTTTGGGTTAGGGTTAGGGTTAGGGTTAGGGTAAGGGTAAGTTTTAGGGTTAGTTTTAGGGTTAGGGTTAGGGTAAGGGTAAGGGTTAAGTTTAGAGTTAGGTTTAGGGTTAGGGCTGGGATAACGGTTAGGGTTAAGGTTAGAGTTAGGGTTCGGGTTAGCATTTAGGTTAGGGTTAGGGTGAGGTTAAGGGTAAGGGTTAGGGTTAGGTTTAGGGTTAGGTTTAGGGTAAGGGTTACGGTTAGGTTTAGGGTTAGGGTTAGGTTTAGGGTATGGTTAGGGTTAGGGTAAGGGTAAGTGTTAGGTTAGGCTTAGGGTTAGGGTAATGGTAATGGTTATGGTTATGGTTAGGGTTAGGGTTAGATTTAGGGTTAGGGTTATAGTTAGGGTTAGGGTTAGGGTTAAGGTAAGGGTTAGGGTTAGGGTTTAGGGTTAGGGTTAGGGTTAGGGTAAGGGTTAGGGTTAGGGTTAGGGTTAGGTTTAGGATAAGGGTGAGGGTTAGGGTTAGGGTTAGGGTAAGGGTAAGTGTTAGAGTTAGGGTTAGGTTTAGTTTTAGGTTTAGGGTTCTGTTTAGGGTTAGGTTTAGGTTAGAGTAGGGGTTAGGGTTAGGGTAAGGGTTAGGGTTAAGTTTGAGGTTAGGGTTGGGATTAGAATAAGGGTTAGGATTAGGTTTAGGGTAAGGGTTAGGGTTAGTATTAGGGTTAGGGTTAGAGTTAGGGTTAGGGTTAGAGTTAGTGTTAGGGTTAGGGTAAGGGTAAGGGTTAGGGTTAGGGTTACGGTTAGGTTTAGCTTTAGGGTTAGGGTAAGGATAAGGGTTAGGGTTAGGTTTACGGTTAGGGTTAGGGTTTAGGTTAGGGTTAGGGTTAGGGTTAGGGTTAGGTTTAGGGTTAAGATTAGGGTAAGGTAAGGGTTAGGTTTAGGGTGAGGGTTCGGGAAAAGGTACGGGTTATGGTTAGGGTTAGGGTTAGGATAAGGGTTAGGGTTAGGTTAACGGTTAGGGCTAGGGTTAGGGTTAGGGTTAGGATAAGGGTTAGGGTTAGGGTAAGTGTAAGGTTTAGGGTTAGGTTTAGTGTTACCGTTAGTGTTAGGGGTTAGGGTTAGTGTTAGGTTTAGGGTTAGGGTTAGGGTAAGGATAAGAGTTAGGGTTAGGGATAGGGTTAGGTTTTGGGTTAGGTTTAGGGTTAGGGTTAGGGTAAGGGTAAGGGTTAGGGTTAGGGTTAGCGTTATGGTTAAAGTTAGGGTTAGGGTTAGGGTTAGGGTAAGGGTAAGGGTTAGGTTTAGGGTTAGGGTTAGGCTAAGGGTTAGGGTTAAGGTTACGGTTAGGTTAAGGGTAAGGGATAGGGTTAAGTTTAGGGTTAGAGTTAGGGTTAGGTAAGGGTAAGGATTAGGGTTAGGTTTGGGTTAGGGTAAGGGTAAGGGTTAGATTTAGGGTTAGGGTTAGGGTTAGTGTTAGGGTAAGGGATAGGGTTAGGATTAGGGTTAGGTTTAGGGTCAAGGTGACGGGTAGGGTGAGGGTAACGGTAAATATTAGGGTTAGGTTTAGCAAAAGAGTAAGGGTTAGGATTAGGGTAAGGGTTTGGTTTAGGGTTAGGGTTTGTGTTAGGGTTAGGGTAAGGGTTAGGGTTAGGCTTAGGGTTAGTGTTATGTTTAGGGTTAGGGTTAGGGTAAGGGCAAAGGTTAGGTTTAGGTTAAGGGTTAAGGTTAGGGTTAAGGATAGGGTTACGTTTAGATTTAGGGTTAGGTTAAGGGTAAAGGTTAGGGTTAGGGTTAGGGTTAAGGTTATGGTTATGGTTAGGGTTAGGGTTAGGGTAAGGGTGAGGGTTTGGGTAAGGTTTTGGGTTAGGGTTAGGGTTAGGGTTAGAGTTAGGTTTAGGGTTAGGGTAAGGGTAAGTGTTAGGGTTAAGTTTAGGGTTATTGTTAGGTTAAGGGCTAAGGGTAGGGGTTAGGGTTAAGGTTAGGGTAAGGGTTAGGGTTAGGGTTAGGGTTAGGGTTAGTGTAAGGGTTAGGGTTAGATTTAGGGTAAGTGTTAATGTTTGGGTTAGGGTTAGGGTTAGGTTTAGTGTTAGGGTAAGGGTTAGGGTTATGGTTAGGGTAAGGGTAAGAGTTAGGGGTAGGTTTAGGTTTAGGGTTAGTGTTAGGGTTATGGTTAGGGTTAGGTTTAGGGTTATGTTTACTGTTAGGTTTAGGGTTAGGGTTAGCGTTAGGTTAGGGTTAGGGTAAGGGTTAGGCTTAGGGTAGGGTAAGGGTTAGAGTTAGGGTTAGGGTTAGGGAAAGGGTAAGAGTTAGGGTTAGGATTAGGGTTAGGGTAAGGATTAGGGTTAGTGTTAGGGCTCGGGTAACGGTTAGGGTTAGGGATAGGGTTAGCATTAATTTTAGGGTTAGGGTTAGGGTTACGGTTAGGGTTAGAGTTTAGGGTTAGGTTTAGGGTTAGGGTTAGAGAAAGGATAAGACTTAGGGTTAGGGATAGGGTTAGGTTTCGGGTTAGGGTTACGGTAACGGTTAGGGAATGTGTAAGGGTTAGGGTTAGGTTTAGTATTTTGGTTAGGGTTTGGGTTAGGGTTAGGGTAAGGGTAAAGTTTAGGTTTAGGGCTATTTATAGGGTTAGGTTTAGGGTTAGTTTAAGGTTAGGGTTAGGCTTAGGGTTAGGTTTAATGTTAGGGTAAGGGTAAGAGTTAGGGTTAGGGTTAGGGTTATGTTTAGTGTTACAGAAAGGTACGGTTAGGGTTAGGGTTAGGGTAAGAATTAGGGTTAGGTTTAGGTTTAGGGTAACGGTTAGGGTTAGGGTTAGGGTTAGCATTAAGGTTAGGGTTAGGGTTAGGGTAAGGGTAAGGGTTAGGGTTAGAGTTAATGTTACGGTTAGGGTTAGAGGTTAGGGTGAGGGTTAGATTTAGTATTAGGGATAGGATAAGGATAAGAGTTAGGGTTAGGGATAGTTTTAGGGTTCGAGTTAGTTTTAGTGTTTGGGTTAGGGTAAGTGTAAGGGATAGGTTTAGGGTTAGGGTTAGGGTTATGGTTAAGGTTAGGGTTAGGGTTAGGGTAAGGGTAAGGGTTAGGGTTAGGGTTAAGATTAGGGTTAGGGTTAGTGTTAGGGTTAGGTTAATGGTTAGGGTTAGGGTTAAGTAAGAGTTAGGGTTAGGGTTAGTGTTAGGGTTAGGGTTAGAGTTAGGTTTATGGTTAGGGTAAGGGTAAGGGTTAGGTTTAGGGTTAGGGTTAGGGTTAGGGTTAGGGTTAGGTTAAGGGTTAGGTTTAGGGTTAGGGTTAGGGTTAGGGTTAGGTATTAGTGTTAGGTTTAGGGTTAGGGTTAGGGTTAGGTTTAGGGTAAAGGTATGGGATAGGGTTAAGTTTATGGTTAGGGTTAGGGTTAGGGTTAGGTAAGGGTAAGGGTTCGGGTTAGGGTTAGGATTAGGTAAGGATAAGGTTAAGGTTAAGGTTATGGTTAGGATTAGGGTTAGGGTTAGGGTTATGTATAGGGTTAGGGTGAGGGTAAGGGTAAGTGTTAGGGTTAGGTTTAGCATAAGGGTAAGGGTTAGGGTTAGGGTTAGGATTTTGTTTAGGGTTAGGTTTAGGGTTAGGGTTAGGGTAAGGGGAAGGGTTAGGGTAATGGTTAGGGTTAGGGTTAGTGTTAGAGTTAGGTTTAGGGTTAGGGTTAGGGTAAGGGTATGGTTTAGGGTTAGGGTTAAGGTTAGGGTTATGGTTAGGTTTAGGGTTAGGGTTGGAGTAAGGGTAAGGGTTAGGGTTAGGGCTAGCGTTAGGGTTAAGGTTAGGGTTATGGTTAGGGTAAGAGTTAGGGTTAGGGTTAGGGTAAGGGTTAGGGTTAAGGTTAGTGTTAAGGTTAGGGTTAGAGTTAGATTTAGGGTTAGGGTAAGGATAAGGGTTTGGGTTAGGGGTTAGGGTTAGGGTTAGGGTTAGGGTAAGGTTTAGGGTTAGGGTTAGGTTTAGGGTAAGGTTTAGGGTTAGGGTTACGGTTAGGGTAAGTGTAAGTGTTAGGGTTAGGGTTAGGGGTAGGGAAAGTGTTAGATTAAGGGTTAGGGATAGGGTTAGGTTTAGGTTGGGGTTAAGGTTAGGGTTAGGGTTAGGGTAAGGGTAAGGGTTAGGGTTAGGGTTAGAGTTAGGGTTAGGGTTTTGGTTAGGGGTAGGGTAAGGGTTAGATTTAGGTTTAGGGTTAGAATTAGGGGTTATGGTTATGGTTAGGGTTAGGGTTATGTTTGGGTTAGGTTTAGGGAAAGGGTAAGGGTTAGGGTTAGGGGTAGGGTTAGGGTTAGGGTAAGGGTAAGGGTTAGGGTTATGGTTAGAGTTAGGGTTAATTTTGAGGTTAGGGTTAAGTTTAGAGTAAGGGTTAGGGTTAGGGTGAGGGTTAGGGTTAGGTTTAGGGTTAGGGTTAGGGTAAGTGTAAGGGTAAGGGTTAGGGGTAGGATTAGGGTTGGGGTTAAGGTTAGGTTTAGGGTTACGGTAAGGGTAAGGGTTAGGGTTAGGGTTAGGGTTAGGATAAGGTTTAGGGTTAGGGTTAGGGTAGCTGTAGGGTTACCGTTATGGTTAGGGTTAGGGTTAGGGTTAGGGTTAGGTTAAGGGTTAGCGGTAGGGTTAGGGTTGGGTTTAGGGTAAGGTTTAGGGTTAGGGTTAGGATTAGGGTAAGTGTAAGTGTTAGGGTTAGGGTTAAGGGTAGGGTAAGTGTTAGGTTAAGGGTTAGCGATAGGGCTAAGTTTAGGGTTGGGTCTAGGGTTAGGATGAGGGTTAGGTTAGGGTTAGGGTTAGGGTAAGGGTAAGTGTTAGGGTTAGGGTTAGGGTTAGGGTTGGGGTAATTATTAGGGTTAGGGTTAGGGTTAGGTTAAGGTTGGGGTTAAGGTTAGGTTTAGGGTTAGGTTAAGGGTAAGTTTTAGGGTTAGGATTAGGGATAGGGTAAGGGTTAGGGTTAGGGTTATGGTAAGGGTAAGGGTTAAGGTTAAGGTTAGGGTTAGTGTTAGGGTTAGGGTTAGGGTAAGGTTTAGGGTAAGGATAAGGGTTAGGGTTAGGTTTAGGGTTAGGGTAAGGGTAAGGGTTAGGTTTAGGGTTAGGGTTAGGTTTAGGGTTTGGGTTAGGGTTAGGGTAAAGATAAGGGTTACGGTTAAGGTTAGGGTAGGGTTAGGGTTGGGTTAGGCTTAAGGTTAGGGTTAGAGTGAGGGTAAGGGTAAGGGTTAGGGTTAGGTTTAGGGTTAGGGTAGGGTGAGGGTTAGGGTTAGGGTTAATGTTAGTGGTAGGGTTAGGGTTAGGTTTAGGGTTAGGGTGAGGGTTAGCTTTAGGGTTAGGGTTAGGTTTAAGTTGAGGGTTGGGGGTAGGTTAAGGGTAAGGTTTAGGGTTAGGGTTAGGGTAAAGGTAAAGTTTAGGGTTAGGTTTAGGGCTAGGGTTAGGGTTAGGGTAAGGATAAGGGTTAGGGTTAGGTTTAGGGTTAGGGTTAGGGTAAGGGTTAGGGTTAGGGTTAGGGTTAGGTTAAGGGTAAGGGATAGGGTTAAGTTTAGGGTTAGGTTTAGGGTTAGGTAAGGGTAAGGGTTAGAGTTAGGTTTGAGTTAGGGTAAGGGTTAGGGTTAGAGTTAGGGTTAGGGTAAGAGTTAGGGTTAGGGTTAGGTTAAGGGTAAGGGATAGGGTTAAGTTTAGGGTTAGGGTTAGGTTTAGGTAAGGGTAGGGTTTAGGGTTAGGGTAAGGGTTAGGGTTATGTTTGAGGTTAGGGTTAGTGTTAGGGTTAGGGTTAGGATAAGGGGTAGGGTTAGGGTTAGGGTTAAGGTAAGGGTTAGGGTTAGTTTTAGGGTTAGGGTTAGAGTTAGGGTTAGGGTTAGGGTAAGGGTAAGGGTTAGGGGTAGGGTTAGGGTAAGGGTTAGGGTTATGGTTATGGTTAGAATTAGGGTTAGGGTTAGGGTAAGGGTAAGGGTTAGGGTTAGGGTTAGGGTTAGGGTAAGGGTTAGGTTTAGGGGTTAGGTTTAGGGTTAGGGTTAGGGTAAGTGTTAGGGTTAGAGTTAGGATAAGGGTTAAGGTTAGGGTTAGGGTAAGGGTAAGTGTTAGGGATAGGATTAGGGTTAGGTTTAGGGTTAGGGTTAGTGTTAGGTTTAGGGTTGGGGTTAAGGTTAGGGTAAGGGTTAGGGTTAGGTTTGAGTTAGGGTAAGGGTTAGGGTTAGAGTAAGGGTAAGGGTTAGGGTTAGGGTTAGGGTTAGGTTTAGGGTTAGGGTAAGGTTTAGGGTTATGGTTAGAATTAGGGTTAGGATTTGGTTTAGGGTTAGGGTTAGTGTTAGGGTTAGGGTTAGGGTTAGGGTTAGGGTTAGCGTTAGGGTAAGGGTAAGGTTTAGGGTTAGGGTTAGTGTTAAGGTAAGGGTAACGGTTAGGATAAGGGTTAGGATTAAGGGTTAGGGTTAGGATTCGGGTTAGGGTAAGGGTTAGGGTTAGGGTTAGGGTTAGGGTTAGCGTTAGGTTTAGGTGTAGGGTTACGGTTAGGGTTAGGTTTAGTGGTAGGATAAGGGTATGTGTTAGGGTTAGTGTTAGGGTTAGGGTGAGGGTTAGCGTTAGGGTAAGGGTAAAGGTTAGGGTTAGGGTTATGGTTAACGTAAGGGTAAAGGTTAGGGTTAGGGTTAGGGGTTAGGGTAAGGCTTAGGGTCAGGGTTAGCTTTTGGGTTAGGGTTAGGGTAAGTGTAAGGGTTAGGGTTAAGTTTAGGGTTAGGTTTAGGGTTAGGTTTAGGTTTAGGTTTAGGTTAAGGGGTAGAGTAAGGGTAAGGGTTAGGGTTAGAGTTAGGGTAAGGGTAAGGGTTAGGGTTAGGGTTAGGGTTAGGGTTAGGGTTAAGCTTAGGTTTAGGGTCAGGATTAGGTTTAAGGTAAGTGTTAGGTTTAGGGTTAGGGTAAGGGTAAGGGTTAGGGTTAGGGTTAGGTTTAGGGTTAGGGTAAGGGTTAGGGTTAGGTTTAGAGTTAGGTTAAGGTTAAGGGATAGATTAAGTTTAGGGTTAGGTTTAGGGTTAGGTAAGGGTGAGGTTTAGGGTTAGGTTTGGGTTAGGGTAAGGGTAAGGGTAAGGGTTAGGGTTAGGGTTAGGGTAAGGTTAGGGTTAGGGTTAGGTTCAGGGTAAGGGATAGGGTTAAGTTTAGGGTTAGGGTTAAGGTTAGGGTTAGGGTAAGGGTTAGGTTTAGGGTTATGGTTAGAGTTAGGATTAGGGTTAGGGTAAGGGTAAGGGTTACGGTTAGGGTTAGGGTTAGGGTTAGGGTAAGGGTAAGTGTTAGGGTTAGGGTTAGGGTTAGGGTAAGTGTTAGGGTCAGGTTTAGGGTTAGGGTTCGGTTTAGGGTTGGGATTAAGTTTAGTGTTAGGGTAAGGGTAAAAGTACGGTTAAGGTTAGGATTAGGGTAAGTGTTAGGGTTAGGGTTAGGGTTAGGTTTAGAGTTAGGGTCAGGGTAAGGGTAAGGGTTAGGGTTAGTCTTAGTGGTAGGGTTAGGGTTAGGTTTAGGGTTAGGGTGAGGGTTAGGTTTAGGGTTAGGTTTAGGTTTAAGTTGAGGGTTAGGGGTAAGTTAAGGGTAAGGTTTAGGATTAGGGTTAGGGTAAATGTAAAGGTTAGGGTTAGGTTTAGGGTTAGGGTTAGGGTTAGGTTAAGTGTAAGGGTTATTTTTAGGGTTAGGGTTAGGGTTAGGGTAAGGGTAAGTGTTAGGGTTACGGAGAGGGTTAGGTTTAGGGTTAGGGTTAGGGTTAGGGTAAGGCAAATGGTTAGGGTTAAGGTTAGGGTTTGGGTTAGGGTTAGGGTTAGGGTTAGGGTAAGGGTAAGGTTTAGGGTTAGTTTTAGGGTTAGGGTTAGGGTAAGGGTAAGGGTTAAGTTTAGAGTTAGGTTTAGGGTTAGGGCTGGGATAACGGTTAGGGTTAAGGTTAGAGTTAGGGTTCGGGTTAGAATTTAGGTTAGGGTGAGGGTAAGGGTAAGGGTTAGGGTTAGGTTTAGGGTTAGGTTAAGGGTAAGGGTGAGGGTTAGGTTTAGGGTTAGGGTTAGGTTTAGGGTATGGTTAGGGTTAGGGTAAGGGTAAGTGTTAGGTTAGCCTTAGGGTTAGGGTAACGGTAATGGTTATGGTTAGGTTTAGGTTTAGGGTTAGTTTTAGGGTTAGGGTATAGTTAGGGTTAGGGTTAGGATTAAGGTAAGGGTTAGGGTTAGGGTTTAGGGTTAGGGTTAGCTTTAGGGTAAGGGTTAGGGTTAGGGTTAGGGTTAGGGTTAGGTTTAGGATAAGGGTGAGGGTTAGGGTTAGGGTTAGGGTAAGGGTAAGTGTTAGGTTAGCCTTAGGGTTAGGGTAACGGTAATGGTTATGGTTAGGTTTAGGGTTAGGGTTAGTTTTAGGGTTAGGGTATAGTTAGGGTTAGGGTTAGGATTAAGGTAAGGGTTAGGGTTAGGGTTTAGGGTTAGGGTTAGCTTTAGGGTAAGGGTTAGGGTTAGGGTTAGGGTTAGGGTTAGGTTTAGGATAAGGGTGAGGGTTAGGGTTAGGGTTAGGGTAAGGGTAAGTGTTAGGGTTAGGGTTAGGGTTAGTTTTAGGGTTAGGGTTCTGTTTAGGGTTAGGTTTAGGTAAGAGTAGGGGTTAGGGTTAGGGTAAGGGTTAGGGTTAAGTTTGAGGTTAGGGTTGGGATTAGGATAAGGGTTAGGATTAGGTTTAGGTTAAGGGTTAGGGTTAGTATTAGGGTTAGGGTTAGAGTTAGGGTTAGGTTAGGGTAAGGGTAAGGGTTAGGGTTAGGGTTAGGGTAAGGGTTAGGTTTAGGGTTAGGGTTAGAGTTAGTGTTAGGGTTAGGGTAAGGGTAAGGGTTAGGGTTACGGTTACGGTTAGGTTTAGCTTTAGGGTTAGGGTAAGGATAAGGGTTAGGGTTAGGTTTACGGTTAGGGTTAGGGTTTAGGTTAGGGTTAGGGTTAGGTTTAGGGTTAGGTTTAGGGTTAAGGTTAGGGTAAAGTAAGGGTTAGGTTTAGGGTGAGGGTTCGGGAAAAGGTACGGGTTATGGTTAGGGTTAGGGTTAGGATAAGGTTTAGGGTTAGGTTAACGGTTAGGGCTAGGGTTAGGGTTAGGGTTAGGATAAGGGTTAGGGTTAGGGTAAGTGTAAGGTTTAGGGTTAGGGTTAGTGTTACCGTTAGTGTTAGGGGTTAGGGTTACTGTTAGGTTTAGGGTTAGGGTTAGGGTAAGGATAAGAGTTAGGGTTAGGGATAGGGTTAGGTTTTGGGTTAGGTTTAGGGTTAGGGTTAGGGTAAGGGTAAGGGTTAGGGTTAGGGTTAGCGTTATGGTTAAAGTTAGGGTTAGGGTTAGGGTTAGGGTAAGGGTAAGGTTTAGGTTTAGGGTTAGGGTTAGGCTAAGGGTTAGGGTTAAGGTTACGGTTAGGTTAAGGTAAGGGATAGGGTTAAGTTTAGGTTTAGAGTCAGGGTTAGGTAAGGGTAGGGGTTAGGGTTAGGTTTGGGTTAGGGTAAGGGTAAGGGTTAGGTTTAGGGTTAGGGTTAGGGTTAGTGTTTGGGTAAGGGATAGGGTTAGGATTAGGGTTAGGTTTAGGGTCAAGGTGAGGGGTAGGGTGAGGGCAACGGTAAATATTAGGGTTAGGTTTAGCAAAAGAGTAAGGGTTAGGATTAGGGTTAGGGTTTGGTTTAGGGTTAGGGTTTGTGTTAGGGTTAGGGTAAGGGTTAGGGTTAGGCTTAGTGTTAGTGTTATGTTTAGGGTTAGGGTTAGGGTAAGGGCCAAGGTTAGGTTTAGGTTTAGGGTTAAGGTTAGGGTTAGGGATAGGGTTACGTTTAGATTTAGGGTTAGGTTAAGGGTAAAGGTTAGGGTTAGGGTTAGGGTTAAGGTTATGGTTATGGTTAGGGGTAGGGTTAGGGTAAGGTTGAGGGTTTGGGTAAGGTTTTGGGTTAGGGTTAGGGTTAGGGTTAGAGTTAGGTTTAGGGTTAGGGTAAGGGTTAGGGTTAGGGTTAGGGTTAGGGTTAGGGTTAGGTTAGGGTTAGGGTTAGGGTTAGGGTTAGGGTTAGGGTTAGGTTAAGGGTTAGGGTTAGGGGTTAGGTTTAGGGTTAGCGTTAGGGTAAGTGTTAGGGATAGGGTTAGGATAAGGGTTAAGGTTAGGGTTAGGGTAAGGGTAAGTGTTAGGGATAGGGTTAGGGTTAGGTTTAGGGTTAGGGTAAGGGTTAGGGTTAGGGTTAGGGTTAGTGTTAGGTTTAGGGTTGGGGTTTAGGTTAGGGTAAGGGTTAGGGTTAGGTTTGATATAGGGTAAGGGTTAGGGTTAGAGTAAGGGTAAGGGTTAGGGTTAGGGTTAGGGTTAGGTTTAGGGTTAGGATAAGGTTTAGGGTTATGGTTAGGATTAGGGTTAGGATTTGGTTTAGGGTTAGGGTTAGTGTTAGGGTTAGGGGTAGGGTTAGGGTTAGGGTTAGCGTTAGGGTAAGGGTAAGGGTTAGGGTTAGGGTTAGTGTTAAGGTAAGGGTAACGGTTAGGATAAGGGTTAGGATTAGGGTTTAGGGTTAGGATTCGGGTTAGGGTAACGGTTAGGGTTAGGGTTAGGGTTAGGGTTAGCGTTAGGTTTAGGTGTAGGGTTACGGTTAGTGTTAGGTTTAGGGGTAGGATAAGGTTATGTGTTAGGGTTAGTGTTAGGGTTAGGGTGAGGGTTAGCGTTAGGGTAAGGGTAAAGGTTAGGGTT
The DNA here is from genome assembly GCF_031878675.1 of Megascapheus bottae. Taxonomy (NCBI): domain Eukaryota; kingdom Metazoa; phylum Chordata; class Mammalia; order Rodentia; family Geomyidae; genus Megascapheus; species Megascapheus bottae. The sequence continues at coordinate 569,102 of NW_028327391.1, forward strand.
AGGGTTATGGTTAAGGTAAGGGTAAAGGTTAGGGTTAGGGTTAGGGGTTAGGGTAAGGCTTAGGGTTAGGGTTAGCTTTTGGGTTAGGGTTAGGGTAAGTGTAAGGGTTAGGGTTAAGTTTAGGGTTAGGTTTAGGGTTAGGGTTAGGTTTAGGTTTAGGTTAAGGGGTAGAGTAAGGGTAAGGGTTAGGGTTAGAGTTAGGGTAAGGGTAAGGGTTAGGGTTAGGGTTAGGGTTAGGGTTAAGCTTAGGTTTAGGTTCAGGATAAGGTTTAAGGTAAGTGTTAGGGTTAGGGTTAGGGTAAGGGTAAGGGTTAGGGTTAGGGTTAGGTTTAGGATTAGGGTAAGGGTTAGGGTTAGGGTTAGAGTTAGGTTAATGGTAAGGGATAGGTTAAGTTTAGGGTTAGGTTTAGGGTTAGGTAAGGGTGAGGGTTAGGGTTAGGTTTGGGTTAGGGTAAGGGTAAGGGTAAGGGTTAGGGTTAGGGTTAGGGTAAGGTTAGGTTTAGGGTTAGGTTCAGGGTAAGGGATAGGGTTAAGTTTAGGGTTAGGGTTAAGGTTAGGGTAAGGGTTAGGGTTAGTTTTAGGGTTAGGGTTAGAGTTAGGGTTAGGTTTAGGGTAAGGGTAATGGTTAGGGTTAGGGTTAGGGTAAGGGTTATTTTTAGGGTTATGGTTAGAGTTAGGGTTAGGGTTAGGGTAAGGGTTAGGTTTAGGGTTATGGTTAGAGTTAGGGTTAGGGTTAGGGTAAGGGTAAGGGTTACGGTTAGGGTTAGGGTTAGGGTTAGGGTAAGGGTAAGTGTTAGGGTTAGGGTTAGGGTTAGGTTTAGGGTTAGGGTAGGGTGAGGGTTAGGGTTAGGGTTAGTGTTAGTGGTAGGGTTAGGGTTAGGTTTAGGGTTAGGGTGAGGGTTAGCTTTAGGGTTAGGGTTAGGTTTAAGTTGAGGGTTGGGGGTAGGTTAAGGGTAAGATTTAGGGTTAGGGTTAGGGTAAAGGTAAAGGTTAGGGTAAGGTTTAGGGTTAGGTTTAGGGTTAGGGTAAGGGTAAGGGTTAGGGTTAGGTTTAGGGTTAGGGTTAGGGTAAGGGTTAGGGTTATGGTTAGGGTTAGGTTAAGGGTAAGGCATAGGGTTAAGTTTATGGTTAGGTTTAGGGTTAGGTAAGGGTAAGGGTTAGGGTTAGGTTTGAGTTAGGGTAAGGGTTAGGGTTAGAGTTAGGGTTAGGGTAAGGGTTAGGGTTAGGGTTAGGGTTAGGTTAAGGGTAAGGGATAGGGTTAAGTTTAGGGTTAGGGTTAGGATTAGGTAAGGGTAGGGGTTAGGGTTAGAGTAAGGGTTAGGGTTATGTTTGAGGTTAGGGTTAGTGTTAGGGTTAGGGTTAGGATAAGGGGTAGGGTTAGGGTAAGGGTTAGGGTTAGTTTTAGGGTTAGGGTTAGAGTTAGGGTTAGGGTTAGGGTAAGGGTAAGGGTTAGGTTTAGGGTTAGGGTAAGGGTTAGGTTTAGGGTTATGGTTAGAATTAGGGTTAGTTTTAGGGTAAGGGTAAGGGTTAGGGTTAGGGTTAGGGTTAGGTTAAGGGTTAGGGTTAGGGGTTAGGTTTAGGGTTAGGGTTAGGGTAAGTGTTAGGGTTAGGGTTAGGATAAGGGTTAAGGTTAGGGTTAGGGTAAGGGTAAGTGTTAGGGATAGGATTAGGGTTAGGTTTTGGGTTAGGGTAAGGGTTAGGGTTAGGGTTAGTGTTAGGTTTAGGGTTGGGGTTTAGGTTAGGGTAAGGGTTAGGGTTAGGTTTGATATAGGGTAAGGGTTAGGGTTAGAGTAAGGGTAAGGGTTAGGGTTAGGGTTAGGGTTAGGTTTAGGATTAGGGTAAGGTTTAGGGTTATGGTTAGGATTGGGGTTAGGATTTGGTTTAGGGTTAGGGTTAGTGTTAGGGTCAGGGTTAGGGTTAGCATTAGGGTAAGGATAAGGGTTAGGGTTAGGGTTAGTGTTAAGGTAAGGGTAATGGTTAGGATAAGGGTTAGGATTAGGGGTTAGGGTTAGGATTCGGGTTAGGGTAAGGGTTAGGGTTAGGGTTAGGTTTAGGGTTAGCGTTAGGTTTAGGTGTAGGGTTACGGTTAGTGTTAGGTTTAGGGGTAGGATAAGGGTATGTGTTAGGGTTAGTGTTAGGGTTAGGGTGAGGGTTAGCGTTAGGGTAAGGGTAAAGGTTAGGATTAGGGTTATGGTTAAGGTAAGGGTAAAGGTTAGGGTTAGGGTTAGGGGTTATGGTAAGGCTTAGGGTTAGGGTTAGCTTTTGGGTTAGGGTTAGGGTAAGTGTAAGGGTTAGGGTTAAGTTTAGGGTTAGGTTTAGGGTTAGGGTTAGGTTTAGGTTTAGGTTAAGGGGTAGAGTAAGGGTACGGGTTAGGGTTAGAGTTAGGGTAAGGGTAAGGGTTAGGGTTAGGGTTAGGGTTAGGGTTAAGCTTAGGTTTAGGGTCAGGATTAGGTTTAAGGTAAGTGTTAGGGTTAGGGTTAGGGTAAGGGTAAGGGTTAGGGTTAGGGTAAGGTTTAGGATTAGGGTAAGGGTTAGGGTTAGGGTTAGAGTTAGGTTAAGGGTAAGGGATAGGTTAAGTTTAGGGTTAGGTTTAGGGTTAGGTAAGGGTGAGGGTTAGGGTTGGGTTTGGGTTAGGGTAAGGGTAAGGGTAAGGGTTAGGGTTAGGGTTAGGGTTAGGGTTAGGGTAAGGTAAGGTAAGTGTTAGGGTTAGGGTTAGGGTTAGGGTAAGTGTTAGGGTAAGGTTTAGGGTTAGGGTTCAGTTTAGGGTTGGGATTAAGTTTAGTGTTAGGGTGAGGGTAAAAGTACGGTTAAGGTTAGGATTAGGGTAAGTGTTAGGGTTAGGGTTAGGGTTAGGTTTAGAGTTAGGGTCAGGGTAAGGGTAAGGGTTAGGGTTAGTGGTAGTGGTAGGGTTAGGGTTAGGTTTAGGGTTAGGGTGAGGGTTAGGTTTAGGGTTAGGGTTAGGTTTAACTTGAGGGTTAGTTGTAGGTTAAGGGTAAGGTTTAGGATTATGGTTAGGGTAAATGTAAAGGTTAGGGTTAGGTTTAGGGTTAGGGTTAGTGTTAGGGTAAGTGTAAGGGTTATTTTTAGGGTTAGGGTTAGGGTTAGGGTAAGGGTAAGGGTAAGGGTTAGGGTTACGGAGAGGGTTAGGTTTAGGGTTAGGGTTAGGGTTAGGGTAAGGCAAATGGTTAGGGTTAAGGTTAGGGTTTGGGTTAGGGTTAGGGTTAGGGTTAGGGTAAGGGTAAGGTTTTGGGTTAGTTTTAGGGTTAGGGTTAGGGTAAGGGTAAGGGTTAAGTTTAGAGTTAGGTTTAGGGTTAGGGCTGGGGTAAGGGTTAGGGTTAAGGTTAGAGTTAGGGTTTGGGTTAGCATTTAGGTTAGGGTTAGGGTGAGGGTAATGGTAAGGGTTAGGGTTAGGTTTAGGGTTATGTTAAGGGTAAGGGTGAGGGTTAGGTTTAGGGTTAGGGTTAGGTTTAGGGTATGGTTAGGGTTAGGGTAAGGGTAAGTGTTAGGTTAGGCTTAGGGTTAGGGTAACGGTAATGGTTATGGTTAGGTTTAGGGTTAGGGTTAGTTTTAGGGTTAGGGTTATAGTTAGGGTTAGGGTTAGGGTTAAGGTAAGGGTTAGGGTTAGGGTTTAGGGTTAGGGTTAGGTTTAGGGTAAGGGTTAGGGTTAGGGTTAGGGTTAGGTTTAGGATAAGGGTGAGGGTTAGGGTTAGGGTAAGGGTAAGTGTTAGGGTTAGGGTTAGGGTTAGTTTTAGGGTTAGGGTTCTGTTTAGGGTTAGGTTTAGGTAAGAGTAGGGGTTAGGGTTAGGGTAAGGGTTAGGGTTAAGTTTGAGGTTAGGGTTGGGATAAGGGTAAGGGTTAGGATTAGGTTTAGGGTAAGGGTTAGGGTTAGTATTAGGGTTAGGGTTAGAGTTAGGGTTAGGTTAGGGTAAGGGTAAGGGTTAGGTTTAGGGTTAGGGTAAGGGTTAGATTTAGGGTTAGGGTTAGAGTTAGTGTTAGGGTTAGGGTAAGGGTAAGGGTTAGGGTTACGGTTACGGTTAGGTTTAGCTTTAGGGTTAGGGTAAGGATAAGGGTTAGGGTTAGGTTTACGGTTAGGGTTAGGGTTTAGGTTAGGGTTAGGGTTAGGGTTAGGTTTAGGGTTAAGGTTAGGGTAAGGTAAGGGTTAGGTTTAGGGTGAGGGTTCGGGAAAAGGTACGGGTTATGGTTAGGGTTAGGGTTAGGATAAGGTTTAGGGTTAGGTTAACGGTTAGGGCTAGGGTTAGGTTTAGTGTTAGGATAAGGGTTAGGGTTAGGGTAAGTGTAAGGTTTAGGGTTAGGGTTAGTGTTACCGTTAGTGTTAGGGGTTAGGGTTAGTGTTAGGTTTAGGGTTAGGGTTAAGGTAAGAATAAGGGTTAGGGTTAGGGATAGGGTTAGGGTTTGGGTTAGGTTTAGGGTTAGGGTTAGGGTAAGGGTAAGGGTTAGGGTTAGGGTTAGCGTTATGGTTAAAGTTAGGGTTAGGGTTAGGGTTAGGGTAAGGGTAAGGTTTAGGTTTAGGGTTAGGGTTAGGCTAAGGGTTACGGTTAAGGTTACGGTTAGGTTAAGGTAAGGGATAGGGTTAAGTTTAGGGTTAGAGTCAGGGTTAGGTAAGGGTAAGGGTTAGGGTTAGGTTTGGGTTAGGGTAAGGGTAAGGGTTAGGTTTAGGTTTAGGGTTAAGGTTAGTGTTAGGGTAAGGGATAGGGTTAGGATTAGGGTTAGGTTTAGGGTCAAGGTGAGGGGTAGGGTGAGGGTAACGGTAAATATTAGGGTTAGGTTTAGCAAAAGAGTAAGGGTTAGGATTAGGGTTAGGGTTTGGTTTAGGGTTAGGGTTTGTGTTAGGGTTAGGGTAAGGGTTAGGGTTAGGCTTAGGGTTAGTGTTATGTTTAGGGTTAGGGTTAGGGTAAGGGCCAAGGTTAGGTTTAGGTTTAGGGTTAAGGTTAGGGTTAAGGATAGGGTTACGTTTAGATTTAGGGTTAGGTTAAGGGTAAAGGTTAGGGTTAGGGTTAGGGTTAAGGTTATGGTTATGGTTAGGGGTAGGGTTAGGGTAAGGTTGAGGGTTTGGGTAAGGTTTTGGGTTAGGGTTAGGGTTAGGGTTAGAGTTAGGTTTAGGGTTAGGATAAGGGTAAGTGTTAGGGTTAAGTTTAGGGTTAGGGTTAGGTTAAGGTCTAAGGGTAGGGGTTAGGGTTAAGGTTAGGGTAAGGGTTAGGGTTAGGGTTAGGGTTAGTGTAAGGGTTAGGGTTAGGGTTAGATTTAGGGTAAGTGTTAATGTTTGGGTTAGGGTTAGGGTTAGGTTTAGTGTTAGGGTAAGGGTTAGGGTTATGGTTAGGGTAAGGGTAAGAGGGGTAGGTGTTAGGGTTACGGTTAGGGTTAGGTTTAGTGTTATAGTTACTGTTAGGTTTAGGGTTAGGGTTAGGGTTAGGTTAGGGTTAGGGTAAGGGTTAGGCTTAGGGTAGGGGAAGGGTTAGAGTTAGGGTTAGGGTTAGGGAAAGGGTAAGAGTTAGGGTTAGGATTAGGGTTAGGGTAAGGATTAGGGTTAGGGTTAGGGCTCGGGTAACGGTTAGGGTTAGGGATAGGGTTAGCATTAATTTTAGGGTTAGGGTTAGGGTTACGGTTAGGGTTAGAGTTTAGGGTTAGGTTTAGGGTTAGGGTTAGAGAAAGGATAAGACTTAGGGTTAGGGATAGGGTTAGGTTTCGGGTTAGGGTTACGGTAACGGTTAGGGAATGTGTAAGGGTTAGGGTTAGGTTTAGGATTTTGGTTAGGGTTTGGGTTAGGGTTAGGGTAAGGGTAAAGTTTAGGTTTAGGGCTAGGTATAGGGTTAGGGTTAGGGTTAGTTTAAGGTTAGGGTTAGGCTTAGGGTTAGGTTTAATGTTAGGGTAAGGGTAAGAGTTAGGGTTAGGGTTAGGGTTATGTTTAGTGTTACAGAAAGGTACGGTTAGGGTTAGGGTTAGGGTAAGAATTAGGGTTAGGTTTAGGTTTAGGGTAACGGTTAGGGTTAGGGTTAGGGTTAGCATTAAGGTTAGGGTTAGGGTTAGGGTAAGGGTAAGGGTTAGGGTTAGGGTTAGGGTTAGGGTTGGGGTAATTATTAGGGTTAGGGTTAGGGTTAGGTTAAGGTTGGGGTTAAGGTTAGGTTTAGGGTTAGGTTAAGGGTAAGGGTTAGGTATAGGGTTAGGGTTAGGTTTAGGGTTAGGGTAGGGTGAGGGTTAGGGTTAGGGTTATGGTAAAGGTAAGGGTTAAGGTTAAGGTTAGGGTTAGTGTTAGGGCTAGGGTTAGGGTAAGGTTTAGGGTAAGGATAAGGGTTAGGGTTAGGTTTAGGGTTAGGGTAAGGGTAAGGGTTAGGTATAGGGTTAGGGTTAGGTTTAGGGTTTGGGTTAGGGTTAGGGTAAAGATATGTGTTACGGTTAAGGTTAGGGTAGGGTTAGGGTTAGGGTTAGGCTTAAGGTTAGGGTTAGGGTGAGGGTAAGGGTAAGGGTTAGGGTTAGGTTTAGGGTTAGGGTAGGGTGAGGGTTAGGGTTAGGGTTAGTGTTAGTGGTAGGGTTAGGGTTAGGATTAGGATTAGTGTGAGGGTTAGCTTTAGGGTTAGGGTTAGGTTTAAGTTGAGGGTTAGGGTTAGGGTTAGGGTTAGGGTTAGGTTTAGGGTTAGGGTAGGGTGAGGGTTAGGGTTAGGGTTAGTGTTAGTGGTAGTGTTAGGGTTAGGTTTAGGGTTAGGGTGAGGGTTAGCTTTAGGGTTAGGGTTAGGTTTAAGTTGAGGGTTGGGGGTAGGTTAAGGGTAAGGTTTAGGGTTAGGGTTAGGGTAAAGTTAAAGGTTAGTGTTAGGTTTAGGGTTAGGGTTAGGCTTAGGGTAAGGGTAAGGGTTAGGGTTAGGTTTAGGGTTAGGGTTAGGGTAAGGGTTAGGGTTAGGGTTAGGGTTAGGTTAAGGGTAAGGGATAGGGTTAAGTTTAGGGTTAGGGTTAGGTTTAGGTAAGGGTAGGGGTTAGGGTTAGGGTAAGGGTTAGGGTTATGTTTGAGGTTAGGGTTAGTGTTAGGGTTAGGGTTAGGATAAGGGGTAGGGTTAGGGTTAGGGTTAGGGTAAGGGTTAGGGTTAGTTTTAGGGTTAGGGTTAGAGTTAGGGTTAGGGTTAGAGTAAGGGTAAGGGTTAGTGGTAGGGTTAGGGTAAGGGTTAGGTTTAGGGTTATGGTTAGAATTAGGGTTAGGGTTAGGGTAAGGGTAAGGGTTAGGGTTAGGGTTAGGGTTAGGTTAAGGGTTAGGGTTAGGGGTTAGGTTTAGGGTTAGGGTTAGGGTAAGTGTTAGGGTTAGGGTTAGGATAAGGTTTAAGGTTAGGGTTAGGGTAAGGTTAAGTGTTAGGGATAGGATTAGGGTTAGGTTTTGGGTTAGGGTAAGGGTTAGGGTTAGGGTTAGTGTTAGGTTTAGGGTTGGGGTTTAGCTTAGGGTAAGGGTTAGGGTTAGGTTTGATATAGGGTAAGGGTTAGGGTTAGAGTAAGGGTAAGGGTTAGGGTTAGGGTTAGGGTTAGGTTTAGGGTTAGGGTAAGGTTTAGGGTTATGGTTAGGATTAGGGTTAGGATTTGGTTTAGGGTTAGGGTTAGTGTTAGGGTTAGGGGTAGGGTTAGGGTTAGGGTTAGCGTTAGGGTAAGGGTAAGGGTTAGGGTTAGGGTTAGTGTTAAGGTAAGGGTAACGGTTAGGATAAGGGTTAGGATTAGGGGTTAGGGTTAGGATTCGGGTTAGGGTAAGGGATAGGGTTAGGGTTAGGGTTAGGGTTAGCGTTAGGTTTAGGTGTAGGGTTACGGTTAGTGTTAGGTTTAGGGGTAGGATAAGGGTATGTGTTAGGGTTAGTGTTGGGGTTAGGGTGAGGGTTAGCGTTAGGGTAAGGGTAAAGGTTAGGGTTAGGGTTATGGTTAAGGTAAGGGTAAAGGTTAGGGTTAGGGTTAGGGGTTAGGGTAAGGCTTAGGGTTAGGGTTAGCTTTTGGGTTAGGGTTAGGGTAAGTGTAAGTGTTAGGGTTAAGTTTAGGGTTAGGTTTAGGGTTAGGGTTAGGTTTAGGTTTAGGTTAAGGGGTAGAGTAAGGGTAAGGGTTAGGGTTAGAGTTAGGGTAAGGGTAAGGGTTAGGGTTAGGGTTAGGGTTAGGGTTAAGCTTAGGTTTAGGGTCAGGATTGGGTTTAAGGTAAGTGTTAGTGTTAGGGTTAGGGTAAGGGTAAGGTTTAGGGTTAGGGTTAGGTTTAGGATTAGGGTAAGGGTTAGGGTTAGGGTTAGAGTTAGGTTAAGGGTAAGGGATAGGTTAAGTTTAGGGTTAGGTTTAGGGTTAGGTAAGGGTGAGGGTTAGGGTTAGGTTTGGGTTAGGATAAGGGTAAGGGTAAGGGTTAGGGTTAGGGTTAGGGTAAGGTTAGGGTTAGGGTTAGGTTCAGGGTAAGGGATAGGGTTAAGTTTAGGGTTAGGGTTAAGGTTAGGGTAAGGGTTAGGGTTAGTTTTAGGGTTAGGGTTAGAGTTAGTGGTAGGTTTAGGGTAAGGGTAATGGTTAGGGTTAGGGTTAGGGTAAGGGTTAGGTTTAGGGTTATGGTTAGAGTTAGGGTTAGGGTTAGGGTAAGGGTAAGGGTTACGGTTAGGGTTAGGGTTAGGGTTAGGGTAAGGGTAAGTGTTAGGGTTAGGGTAAGTGTTAGGGTAAGGTTTAGGGTTAGGGTTCGGTTTAGGGTTGGGATTAAGTTTAGTGTTAGGGTAAGGGTAAAAGTACGGTTAAGGTTAGGATTAGGGTAAGTGTTAGGGTTAGGGTTAGGTTTAGAGTTAGGGTCAGGGTAAGGGTAAGGGTTAGGGTTAGTGTTAGTGGTAGGGTTAGGGTTAGGGTGAGGGTTAGGTTTAGGGTTAGGGTTAGGTTTAACTTGAGGGTTAGGGGTAGGTTAAGGGTAATTTTTAGGATTAGGGTTAGGGTAAATGTAAAGGTTAGGGTTAGGTTTAGGGTTAGGGTTTGGGTTAGGGTAAGTGTAAGGGTTATTTTTAGGGTTAGGGTTAGTGTTAGGGTAAGGGTAAGGGTTAGGGTTACGGAGAGGGTTAGGTTTAGGGTTAGGGTTAGGGTTAGGGTAAGGCAAATGGTTAGGGTTAAGGTTAGGGTTTGGGTTAGGGTTAGGGTTAGGGTTAGGGTAAGGGTAAGGTTTAGGGTTAGTTTTAGGGTTAGGGTTAGGGTAAGGCTAAGGGTTAAGTTTAGAGTTAGGTTTAGGGTTAGGGCTGGGATAAGGGTTAGGGTTAAGTTTAGAGTTAGGGTTCGGGTTAGCATTTAGGTTAGGGTTAGGGTGAGGGTAAGGGTAAGGGTTAGGGTTAGGTTTAGGGTTAGGTTTAGGGTAAGGGTGAGGGTTAGGTTTAGGGTTAGGGTTTGGTTTAGGGTATGGTTAGGGTTAGGGTAAGGGTAAGTGTTAGGATAAGCTTAGGGTTAGGGTAACGGTAATGGTTATGGTTAGGGTTAGGGTTAGGGTTAGTTTTAGGGTTAGGGTTATAGTTAGGGTTAGGGTTAGGGTTAAGGTAAGGGTTAGGATTAGGGTTTATGGTTAGGGTTAGGGTTAGGGTAAGGGTTAGGGTTAGGGTTAGTTTTAGGGTTAGGGTTCTCTTTAGGGTTAGGTTTAGGTAAGAGTAGGGGTTAGGGTTAGGGTAAGGGTTAGGGTTAAGTTTGAGGTTAGGGTTGGGATTAGAATAAGGGTTAGGATTAGGTTTAGGGTAAGGGTTAGGGTTAGTATTAGGGTTAGGGTTAGAGTTAGGGTTAGGTTAGGGTAAGGGTAAGGGTTAGGGTTAGGGTTAGGGTAAGGGTTAGGTTTAGGGTTAGGGTTAGAGTTAGTGTTAGGGTTAGGGTAAGGGTAAGGGTTAGGGTTACGGTTACGGTTAGGTTTAGCTTTAGGGTTAGGGTAAGGATAAGGGTTAGGGTTAGGTTTACGGTTAGGGTTAGGGTTTAGGTTAGGGTTAGGGTTAGGGTTAGGTTTAGGGTTAAGGTTAGGGTAAGGTAAGGGTTAGGTTTAGGGTGAGGGTTCGGGAAAAGGTACGGGTTATGGTTAGGGTTAGGGTTAGGATAAGGGTTAGGGTTAGGTTAACGGTTAGGGCTAGGGTTAGGGTTAGGGTTAGGATAAGGGTTGGGGTTAGGGTAAGTGTAAGGTTTAGGGTTAGGGTTAGTGTTACCGTTAGTGTTAGGGGTTAGGGTTAGTGTTAGGTTTAGGGTTATGGTTAGGTTAAGGATAAGAGTTAGGGTTAGGGATAGGGTTAGGTTTTGGGTTAGGTTTAGGGTTAGGGTTAGGGTAAGGGTAAGGGTTAGGGTTAGGGTTAGCGTTATGGTTAAAGTTAGGGTTAGGGTTAGGGTTAGGGTAAGGGTAAGGGTTAGGTTTAGGGTTAGGGTTAGGCTAAGGGTTAGGGTTAAGGTTACGGTTAGGTTAAGAGTAAGGGATAGGGTTAAGTTTAGGTTTAGAGTCAGGGTTAGGTAAGGGTAAGGGTTAGGGTTAGGTTTGGGTTAGGGTAAGGGTAAGGGTTAGGTTTAGGGTTAGGGTAAGGGTTAGTGTTAGAGTAAGGGATAGGGTTAGGATTAGGGTTAGGTTTAGGGTCAAGGTGAGGGGTAGGGTGAGGGTAACGGTAAATATTAGGGTTAGGTTTAGCAAAAGAGTAAGGGTTAGGATTAGGGTTAGGGTTTGGTTTAGGGTTAGGGTTTGTGTTAGGGTTAGGGTAAGGGTTAGGGTTAGGGTTAGGGTTAGTGTTATGTTTAGGGTTAGGGTTAGGGTAAGGGCCAAGGTTAGGTTTAGGTTTAGGGTTAAGGTTAGGGTTAGGGATAGGGTTACGTTTAGATTTAGGGTTAGGTTAAGGGTAAAGGTTAGGGTTAGGGTTAGGGTTAAGGTTATGGTTAGGGTTAGGGTTAGGGTTAGGGTAAGGTTGAGGGTTTGGGTAAGGTTTTGGGTTAGGGTTAGGGTTAGGTTTAGGGTTAGGGTAAGGGTAATTGTTAGGGTTAAGTTTAGGGTTAGGGTTAGGTTAAGGGGTAAGGGTAGGGGTTAGGGTTAAGGTTAGGGTAAGGGTTAGGGTTAGGGTTAGGGTTAGTGTAAGGGTTAGGGTTAGGGTTAGATTTAGGGTAAGTGTTAATGTTTGGGTTAGGGTTAGGGTTAGGTTTAGTGTTAGGGAAAGGGTTAGGGTTATGGTTAGGGTAAGGGTAAGAGTTAGGGGTAGGTTTAGGTTTAGGGTTAGTGTTAGGGTTATGGTTAGGGTTAGGTTTAGGGTTATGGTTACTGTTAGGTTTAGGGTTAGGGTTAGGGTTAGGTTAGGGTTAGGGTAAGGGTTAGGCTTAGGGTAGGGTAAGGGTTAGAGTTAGGGTTAGGGTTAGGGATAGGGTAAGAGTTAGGGTTAGGATTAGGGTTAGGGTAAGGTTTAGGGTTAGGGTTAGGGCTCGGGTAACGGTTAGGGTTAGGGATAGGGTTAGCATTAATTTTAAGGTTAGGGTTAGGGTTACGGTTAGGGTTAGAGTTTAGGGTTAGGTTTAGGGTTAGGGTTAGAGAAAGGATAAGACTTAGGGTTAGGGATAGGGTTAGGTTTCGGGTTAGGGTTACGGTAACGGTTAGGGAATGTGTAAGGGTTAGGGTTAGGTTTAGGATTTTGGTTAGGGTTTGGGTTAGGGTTAGGGTAAGGGTAAAGTTTAGGTTTAGGGCTAGGTATAGGGTTAGGGTTAGGGTTAGTTTAAGGTTAGGGTTAGGCTTAGGGTTAGGTTTAATGTTAGGGTAAGGGTAAGAGTTAGGGTTAGGGTTAGGGTTATGTTTAGTGTTACAGAAAGGTACGGTTAGGGTTAGGGTTAGGGTAAGAATTAGGGTTAGGGTTAGGTTTAGGGTAACGGTTAGGGTTAGGGTTAGGGTTAGCATTAAGGTTAGGGTTAGGGTTCGGGTAAGGGTAAGGTTTAGGGTTAGGGTTAGGGTTACGGTTAGGGTTAGAGGTTAGGGTGAGGGTTAGATTTAGTATTAGGGATAGGATAAGGATAAGAGTTAGGGTTAGGGATAGTTTTAGGGTTCGAGTAAGTTTTAGTGTTTGGGTTAGGGTAAGTGTAAGGGATAGGTTTAGGGTTAGGGTTAGGGTTATGGTTAAGGTTAGGGTTAGGGTTAGGGTGAGGGTAAGGGTAAGGGTTAGGGTTAGGGTTAATATTAGGGTTAGGGTTAGTGTTAGGGTTAGGTTAATGGTTAGGGTTAGGGTTAAGTAAGAGTTAGGGTTAGGGTTAGTGTTAGGGTTAGGGTTAGGTTAAGGGTTAGGTTTAGGGTTAGGGTTAGGGTTAGGCTTAGGTATTAGTGTTAGGTTTAGGGTTAGGGTTAGGGTTAGGTTTAGGGTAAAGGTATGGGATAGGGTTAAGTTTATGGTTAGGGTTAGGGTTAGGTAAGGGTAAGGGTTCGGGTTAGGGTTAGGATTAGGTAAGGATAAGGTTAAGGTTAAGGTTAGGGTTAGGATTAGGGTTAGGGTTAGGGTTATGTTTAGGGTTAGGGTGAGGGTAAGGGTAAGTGTTAGGGTTAGGTTTAGCATAAGGGTAAGGGTTAGGGTTAGGGTTAGGATTTTGTTCAGGGTTAGGTTTAGGGTTAGGGTTAGGGTAAGGGGAAGGGTTAGGGTAATGGTTAGGGTTAGGGTTAGTGTTAGAGTTAGGTTTAGGGTTAGGGTTAGGGTAAGGGTATGGTTTAGGGTTAGGGTTAAGGTTAGGGTTAGGATTAGGTTTAGGGTTAGGGTTAGAGTAAGGGTAAGGGTTAGGGTTAGGGTTAGGGTTAGGGTTAAGGTTAGGGTTATGGTTAGGGTAAGGGTTAGGGTTAGGGTTAGGGTAAGGGTTAGGGTTAAGGTTAGTGTTAAGCTTAGCGTTAGAGTTAGGTTTAGGGTTAGGGTAAGGATAAGGGTTTGGGTTAGGGATTAGGGTTAGGGTAAGTTTTAGGGTTAGGGTTAGGTTTAGGGTAAGGTTTAGGGTTAGGGTTAGGGTTAGGGTAAGTGAAAGGGTAAGGGTTAGGGTTAGGGTTAGAGTTAGGGTTAGGGTTTTGGTTAGGGGTAGGGTAAGGGTAAGGTTTAGGTTTAGGGTTAGAATTAGGGGTTATGGTTATGGTTAGGATTAGGTTTAGGTTTGGGTTAGGTTTAGGGAAAGGGTAAGGGTTAGGGTTAGGGGTAGGGTTAGGGTTAGGGTAAGGGTAAGGGTTAGGGTTATGGTTAGAGTTAGGGTTAATTTTGAGGTTAGGGTTAAGTTTAGAGTAAGGGTTAGGGTTAGGGTGAGGGTTAGGGTTAGGTTTAGGGTTAGGGTTAGGGTAAGGGTAAGGGTTAGGGTTAGGGGTAGGATTAGGGTTGGGGTTAAGTTTAGGTTTAGGGTTACGGTAAGGGTAAGGGTTAGGGTTAGGGTTAGGGTTAGGTTAAGGTTTAGGGTTAGGGTTAAGGTTTGGGTTAGGGAAGCTGTAGGGTTACCGTTATGGTTAGGGTTAGGGTTAGGGTTAGGGTTAGGTTAAGGGTTAGCGGTAGGGTTAGGGTTAGGTTTAGGGTAAGGTTTAGGGTTAGGGTTACGATTAGGGTAAGTGTAAGTGTTAGGGTTAGGGTTAGGGGTAGGGTAAGTGTTAGGTTAAGTGTTAGGGATAGGGTTAGGTTTGGGTAATTATTAGGGTTAGGGTTAGTGTTAGGTTAAGGTTGGGGTTAAGGTTAGGTTTACGGTTAGGTTAAGGGTAAGGGTTAGGGTTAGGGTTAGGGATAGGGTAAGGGTTAGGGTTTAGGGTTATGGTAAGGGTAAGGGTTAAGGTTAAGGTTAGGGTTAGTGTTAGGCTTAGGGTTAGGGTAAGGTTTAGGGTAAGGATAAGGGTTAGGGTTAGGTTTAGGCTTAGGGTAAGAGTAAGGGTTAGGTTTAGGCTTAGGGTTAGGTTTAGGGTTTGGGTTAGGGTTAGGGTAAAGATAAGGGTTACGGTTAAGGTTAGGGTAGGGTTAGGGTTAGGGTTAGGCTTAAGGTTAGGGTTAGGGTGAGGGTAAGGGTAAGGGTTAGGGTTAGGGTTAGGGTTACGGTAGGGTTAGGGTTAGGGTTAGGATAGGTTTAGGGTTAGGGTAATGGTTAGGGTTAGTGTTAGGTTTAGGTTTAGGGTTAGGGTTAGGGTAAGGGTAAGGGTAAGGGTTAGGGTTAGGTTTAGGGGTAGGATTAGGGTTGGGGTTAAGGTTAGGTTTAGGGTTACGGTAAGGGTAAGGGTTAGGGTTAGGGTTAGGGTTAGGATAAGGTTTAGGGTTAGGGTTAGGGTTTGGGTTAGGGTTAGCTGTAGGGTTACCGTTATGGTTAGGGTTAGGGTTAGGGTAAGGGTATGTGTTAGGGTTTGCGTTAGGGTTAGGGTTAGGGTTAGCGTTAGGGTAAGGGTAAAAGTTAGGGTTAGGGTTAGGTTTAAGGTAAGGGCAAGGGTTAGGGTTAGGGTTAGGTTTAGGTTTAGTGTTATGGTTAGGGTTAGGGTTAGGGTTAGGGTAGGGGTTAGGGTTAGGGTAAGGGTAAGGGTAATTGTTAGGGTTAGGGTTATGGTTAGGGTAAGGGTTAGGGTTAGGTTTAGGGTAAGCGTAAGTGTTAGGGTTAGGGTTAGTATTAGGGTTAGTGTAAGTGTTCGGGCAAGGGTTAGTGTTAGGGTTAGGTTTAGGTTGGAGTTAAGGTTAGGGTTAGGGTTTGGGTAAGTGTAAGGGTTAGGGTTAGGGTTAGAGTTAGGGGTTATGGTTATGGTTCGAGTTAGGTTTAGGGTTAGGTTTAGGGTAAGGGTAAGGGTTAGGTTTAGGGTAAGGGTAAGGGTTAGGGTTATGGTTAGGGTAAGGGTAAGGGTTAGGGTTAGGGTTACGGTAAGGGTAAGGTTTAGAGTTAGGGTTAGAGTTAAGGTTAAGTTTGAGGTTAGGGTTAAGTTTAGAGTAAGGGTTAGGGTTAGGGTTAGGTTGAAGGTTAGGGTTAGATTTAGGGTTAGGGTTAGAGTTAGAAGTAGGGTTAGGGTAAGGGTAAGGGTTAGGGTTAGGGTTAGGGTAATGGTTCGGGTTAGCGGTTAGAGTTAGTGTTAGGGTTAGTTTAAGGTTAGAGTTAGGGTTAGGGTTAGGATAAGGTTAGGGTTAGGTTTGGGGTTAGGGTAAGGGTAGGTATTAGGGTTAGGGTTAGTGTTAGGGTTAGGGCTGGGGAAATTGTTAGGGTTAGGGTTGGGGTTAGGTTTATTGTTGGGGTTAAGATTAGGTTTAGGGTTAGGGTAAGGGTAAGGGTTAGGGTTAGGGTTAGGGTTAGGGTAAGTGTTAGGGTTAGGGTTAGGGTTAGGATTAGGGTAAGGGAAAGGGTTAGGGTTAGAGTTAGGGAATGGGTAAGGGTTAGGGGTAGGGTTAGGTTTAGGGTAAGGATTAGGGTTAGGGTTAGGGTTAGGGTAAGTGTTCGGGTTTGGGTTAGCATTAAGGTTAGCGTTAGCATTAGGTTAAAGGTAAGGGTTAGGGTTAGTGTTAGGGTTAGGGTTAGGGTAATTATTAGGGTTAGGGTTAGTGATAGAGTAAGGTTTAGGGTTAGGGTTAGGGTAAGGGTAAGGTTTAGGGTTAGGGTTAGGGGAAGGATAAGATTTAGGGTTAGGAATAGGGTTAGGATTCGTTTTAGGTTTAGGGTTAGGGTTAGTTTAAGGTAAAGGTTAGGTTGAGGGTTAGGGTTATGGTTAAGGTTAAGGTTAGGGTTAGGTTAAGGGTAAGGGTTAGGGTTAGGGTTAGGGTTAGGGTTAGGGTAAGGGTTAGGGTTAGGGTTAGGGTAAGGGTAAGGGTTAGGTTCAGTCTTAGGGTTAGGTTTAGGGTTAGGGTTAGGGTTAGGGTAAGGATAAGGGTTAGGGTTAAGGTTAGGTTTAGGGTTCGGGTTAGGGTAAGGATAAGGGTTAGGGTTAAGGTTAGGGTGAGCGTGAGGCTAAGGGTAAGGGTTAGGGTTAGGTTTAGGTTTAGAGTAGGGTAAGGGTTAGGGTTAGGATTAGGGTTAGGGTTAGGGTAATGGTTCGGGTTAGGGTTAGGGTTAGGATAAGGGTTAGGGTTAGGGTTAGGGTTTGGGTTTGGTTTAGGTGTAGGGTTACGGTTAGGGTTAGGGTTAGGTTAAGGGTATGTGTTTGGGTTAAGGTTACGTTTAGGGTAAAGGTTAGGGTTAGTGTTAGGATTAAGGTAAGGGTAAGGGTTAGGGTTAGGGTTAGGGTTAGGTTTAGGGTAAGGGTTAGGGTTAAGTTTAGGGTAAGGGTAAGGTTTAGGGTTAGCGTTAGGGTTAGGATTAGGGTTGGGTTAAGGGTAAGTGTTAGGATTAGGGTAAGGTTTAGGGTTAGGCTTAGGGTTATGGTAAGTGTAAGGGTAAGGGTTAGGGTTAGGGTTAGGGTTAGGGTAAGTGTTAGGGTTAGGGTTAGGTTTAGTATAAGGGTAAGGGTTAGGGTTTGTGTTAGGGTTAGGGTTTAGGGGTTAGTGTTACGGTTAGGGTTAGGTTTAGATTTGGGTTTAGGGCTAGGGTAAGGGTAAGGGTAAGGGTTAGGGTTAGTGTTAGTGTTAGGTTGAGGGTTAGAAGTCGGGTAAGGGCAAGGGTTAGGATTAGGGTGAGGGTTAAGTTTAGGGTTAGGGTTAGGTTTAGGTTTAAGGTTAAGTTTAGTGTAAGGGTAAGGGTTGCGGTTAGGTTTAGGGTTAAGTTAGGGTTAGGGTTAGCATTAGGCTTAGGGTTAGGGTTAGGGTAAGGTTTAGGGTTATGGTTAGGGTAAGGGTTAGGGTGAGGGTTACGGTTAGGGTTAGGGTTAGAGTTAGGTTTAGCGGTAGGGAAAGGGTAAGGGTTAGGATTAGGTTTAGGATTAGGGTTAAGGTTCAGGTTTAGAGTTAGAGTAAGGGTTAGGGTTAGGGTTAGGTTTAGGTTTGGGGGATGGTAAGGGTAAGGGTTAGGGTAAGGGTAAGTGTTAGGATTAGGGTTAGGGTTAGAGTAAGAGTTAGGGTTAGGGTTAGGGTTAGGGTTAGGTGTTAGGGTTAGGGTTAGGGTAAGGGTTAGATTTAGGTTTAGGGTAAGGGTAAGGGTAAGGGTGAGGGTTAGGGTTAGTGTTAGGGATAGGTTTAGGGTTAGGGTTAGGGTAACTATAAGGGTTAGGATAAGGGTTACAGTGAGGGTTAGAGTTAAGGTTATGGTTAGGGTTAGGGTTAGAGTTAGGTTTAGGGTTCGGTTTAGGATTTGGGAAAGGGTAGGGGTTAGGGTTAGGGTTACTATTATGGTAAGGATTAGGGTTAGGGTTAGGGTTAGGGTTACGGTTAGGGCTAGGGTTAGCATTAAGATTAAGGCTAGGGTTAGGGTAAGTGTAAGGTTGAGGTTTAGGGTTAGTGTTACGGTTAGGGTTAGGGGTAGGGTTAGGGTTAGATTTAGGGTTAGGGTTAGGGTAAGGATAAGAGTTAGGGTTAGGGATAGTGTTAGTTTCGGGTTAGGTTTAGGGTTTGGGTTATGGTAAGGTTAAGAGATAGGGTTAGGGTTAGGGTTATGGTTAAGGTTAGGGTTAGGGTTAGGGTAAGTGTAAGGGTTTGGGTTAGGGTTAGTGTTAGGGTTAGGGTAAGGGTTAGGGTTAGGATTAGTGTTAGGGTAAGGGTAAGGGTTAGGGTTAAGGTTAGGGTTAGGGTTAGGGTTAGGGTTAGGTAAGGGTAGCGGTTAGGGTTAGGTTTAGGGTTAGCGTAAGGGTAAGGGTTAGGTTTAGGGCTAGGGTTAGGTTTATGGTTAGGGTTAGGGTTAGGGTAAGGATAAGGGTTAGTGTAAAGGTTAGGGTTAGGGTTAGGGTTAGGGTTAAGTTTAGGGTTAGGGTTAGAGTAATGGTGAGGTTTAGGATTAGTGTTAGAGTTAGGTTAAGGGTTAGGATTAGAGTAAGGTTAAGGTTTAGGGTTAGGGTTATTGTTAGGGTTAGGGTTAGGATTAGGTTTAGGGTTAGGGTTAGAGTAAGGGTAAGGGTTAGGGTTAGGGTTAGGGTTAAGGTTAGGGTTAGGGTTACCGTTAGGGTTAGGGTAAGTGTTAGGGTTGGGGTTAGGGTAAGGGTTAGGGTTAGGGTTAGTGTTAGGGTTACGGTTAGAGTTAGGTTTAGGGTTAGGTTAAGGGTAAGGGTTAGGGTTAGGTTTAGGGTTAGGTTAAGGGTTAGGGTTAGGGGTTAGGGTTAGGTTAGGGTTACGGTTTGGTTTAGTGTTAGCGTTAGGTCATTGGTTAGGTTTAGGCTTAGGGTAAGGGTAAGTGTTAGGGTTATGGTTAGGGTAAGGGTTAGGTTTAGGGTAAGGGTAAGTGGTAGGGTTAGGGTTAGGGTTAGGGTAAGTGTTAGGTTAACGGTTAGGGTAATGGTTAGGTTTAGGTTGGTGTTAAGGTTAGGGTTAGGGTTAGGGTAAGGGTAAGGGTTAGGGTTAGGATTAGGGTAAGTGTTAGGGTTAGGGTTAGGCGAAGGGTAAGGTTAAGGATTAGGGTTAGGGTTAGGGTTAGGTGTTATCGTTAGGGTTAGGGTTAGGTTTAGGATTAGGGTTAAGGTAAGGGTAAGGGTTAGGGTTAGGGTTAAGGTTGAGGTTAGAGTTAGTGTTATGGTTAGGGTAAGGGTTAGGGTTAGGGTTAGGGTAGGGTTAGAGTTAGGGTTAGGGTAAGGGTTAGGGTTAGGTTTAGGGTTAGGGTTACAGTTAGGGTTAGGGTTAGGGTAAGGGTAGGGGTTAGGGTTAGGGTTAGGGTAACGGTTAGGGTTAGGAGTTAGGGTTAATGTTCGGGTTAGGTTAAGGGTTAGGGTTAGTGTTAGGTTTAGGGTTAGGGTTGGGGTAAGGTTTAGTGTTAGGGTTATGGTTAGGTTTAGGGTTGAAGTTAAGTTTAGGTTTAGGGTTAGGGTAAGGGTAAGGGTTAGGGTTAGGGTTAGGGTTAAGGTAAGTGTTAGGGTTAGGGTTAGGGTTAGGGTAAGGTTAAGGGTTAGGCTTAGGGTTAGGGAAAGAGTAAGGGTTAAGGTTAGGTTTAGGGTTAGGGTAAGAATTAGGGTTAGGGTTAGGGTTAGGGTTAGGGTAAGGGTTAGGGCTAGGTTTAGGGTTAGTATTAAGGTTAGGGTTAGGGTTAGGTTAAGGTAAAGGATTAGGGTTAGGGTTAGGGTTACGGGTAGGTTTAAGGGTTAGGGTTAGGGTTAGGGTTAGTTTTAGGGTTAGGGTTAGGGTAAGAATAAGAGTTAGGTTTAGGGATAGGGTTAGGGTTCGGATTAGGTTTAGGGTTAGGGTTAGTGTAAGGAGAAGAGTTAGGGTTAGGGATAGGGTTAGGTTTCGGGTTAGGTTTAGGGTTTGGGTTATGGTAAGGGTAAGGGATAGGGTTAGGTTTAGGGTTATTGTTAAGTTTAGGGTTAGGGTTAGGGTAAGTGTAAGGGTTTGGGTTAGGGTTAGTGTTAGGGTTAAGGTTAGGGTTAGAGTAATTGTTAGGGATAGGGTTAGTGATAGAGTTAGCCTTAGGGTTAGGGTTAGGGTAAGGTTAAGGTTTAGGGTTAGGGTTATGGTTAGGGTTAGTTTTAGGATTAGGTTTAGGGTTAGGGTTAGAGAAAGGGTAAGGGTAAGGGTTAGGGTTAGGGTTAGGGTTAGGGTTAGGGTTAAGGTTAGGGTTAGAGTAATTGTTAGGGATAGGGTTAGTGATAGAGTTAGCTTTAGGGTTAGGGTAAGGTTAAGGTTTAGGGTTAGGGTTATGGTTAGGGTTAGGTTTAGGATTAGGTTTAGGGTTAGGGTTAGAGAAAGGGTAAGGGTAAGGGTTAGGGTTAGGGTTAGGGTAAAGGTTAGGGTTAGGGTTAGCGTTAGGGTTAGGGTAAGGGTTAGGTTTGGGGTTAGGGTAAGGGTATGCATTAGGGTTAATGTTAGGGTTAGGGTTAGAGTTAGGGTTAGCGTTTGGGTAAAGGTAAGGGTTAGGGTTAGGGTTAGGTTTAAGGTAAGGTTTAGGGTTAGGGTTAGGGTTAGGTTTAGGGTTAGCTTTAGTGTTGAGGTTAAGTTTAGGGTTAGGGTAAGGGTTACGGTTAGGGTTAGGCTTGGTTTTGTTAGGTTTAGGGTTACGATTAGGGTTAGAGTTAGGGTTAGGGTTAGGGTTAGGGTTAGGGTAAGGGTAAGGGTTAGGGTTAGGGTTAGGGTTAGGTTTATGATAAGGGTTAGTGTTAGTGTTAGGGTTAGGGTTAGGGGTAGGGTTAGGGTTAGGGTAAGGGTTAGGGTTAGGTTAAGTTTAAGGTTTAGGGTTAGGGTTAGGGTTAGGGTTAGGGTTAGGGCTAGGGTAAGGTTAAGAGTTAGGGTTAGAGTTAGGTTTAGGGTTAAGTTTAGGGTTAGGGTTCTGGGTAGGGAAAGGGTAAGGGTTAGGGTCAGGGTTAGTGTTAGGGTAAGGATTAGGGTTAGGGTTAGGGTTAGGATTAGAGTTAACTAAGGTATAGTGTTAGGGTTTGGGGTTAGGGTTAGGTTTAGATTTAGGGTTAGGGTTAGGGTAGGGTAAGGGTTAGGGTTAAGGTTAGGGTTAAGGTTAGGGGTAGGTTTAGGGTTAGGGTTACGGTTAGGGTAAGGTTAAGTGTAAGGATAAGGGTTAAGTTTAGGGTTAGGGTTAGGTTTAGGGTTACGGTTAGGGTTAGGGTTAAGGTTAGGTTAAGGTTACGTGTTAGGGTTTAGGGTTAGGTTAGTTAGGTTAGGGTTAGGGTTAGGGTAGTAGGTTAGGGATTAGGTTTAGGGTTAGGGTTAGGGTAAGGATAAGAGTTAGGGTTAACTTAGGTTAGGTTTAGGGTTAGGTTTAGGGTTAGGGTAAGGGTAAGGGTAAGGGTTAGGATTAAGGTTCTTAGGGTTAGGGTTAGGTTAGGGTTAGGGTTAGGGTTAGGGTAAGGGTAAGGTTTAGGGTAAGGTTTAGGTTAGGGTTAGGGTAAGGGTTAGGGTTAGTGTTAGGTTTAGTGTTGTGGTTAAGTTTAGGGTTAGGGTTAGGGTTAGGTTGGGTTAAGGTTAGGTTTAGGTTACGGTTAGGGTTAGGGTTAGTTTTAAGGTTAAGGGTATGTGTTAGGGTTAGGGTTAGGGTTAGTAGGGTAGGGTTAGGGTAGGGTAAGGGTTAGGGTTAGGGTAGTTAGGTTAGGTTAGGTAAGGGTAAGGGTTAGGGTTAGGGTTAGGTTAGGGTTATGGTTAGGGTTAGGGTTAGTGTAAGGTAGTGGTTTAGGGTTAGGGTTAGGTTAGGGTTAGGGTAAGGGTTAGTGTTAGGGTTAGGGTTAGGGTTAGGGTTATGGTTAGGGTTAGTGTTAGGGTTAGGGTTAGGGTTGGGTTAGGGTTAGTGTTAGGGTTAGGGTTAGTGTTAGGGTAAGTGTTAGGTTAGGGTTAGGGTTAGGTTAGGTTTAGGTTAAGGTTAAGGGTTAGGGTTAGGGTTAGGGTTAGGGTTAGGGTTAGGGTTAGGGTTAGGGTTAGGTTAGGGTTAGGTAGGTAGGATAAGGGTTAGGGTTATGGTAAGGTTAGGGTTACGGTTAGGGTTAGGTTTAGGGTAGGGTAGTTTTAGGTTAGGGTTAGGGTTAGGTTAGGTTAGGTTAGGGTTAGGGTTAGGGTTAGAGGGTTAGGGTTAGGGTTAGGGTTAGGTTTAGGGTTAGAGTTTGGGTTAGGGTTAGAGTTAGGGCTAGGGTTAGGGTTAGGGTTAGGGTAAGGGTTAGGGATAGGGTTAGGCTTAGTGTAAGAGTTAGGGTTTGGGTTAGGGTTATTTTTAGGGTTAGGTTTAGGGTTACGGTTAAGGTTAGGGTTAGTTTAAGGATATGTGTTAGGGTTAGGGTTAGGGTAAGGGTTAGGTTTAAGGTAAAGGTAAGGGTTAGGGTTATTGTTAGGGTTAGGTTTAGGGTAAGGCTTAGGGTTCAGTTTAGGTTAAGGGTAAGGTTTAGGTTTAGGGTTAGGGTTAGTGGTAGAGTTTGGGTAAGGTTAAGGGTTAGGGTTAGGGTAAGGGTAAGGGTTAGGGTTAGGGTTAAGTTTAGGGTTAGGGTAAGTGTAAGGTTTAGGGTTAGGGTTAGTGTTAGGTTTAGGGTAAGGATTAGGGTTAGGGTTAGGGTTAGGGTAAGGGTTAGGTTTAGGGTTTGGGTTAGCATTAATGTTAGGGTTAGGGTTAGGGTAAGGGTAAGTGGTTAGGGTTAGGGTTAGGGGTTACAGTTAGGGTTAGGTTTAGGGTTAGGGTTAGGGTAAGGGTAAGGTTTATGGTTAGGGATAGGGTTAGGGGTATGGTTAGGTTTATTGTTAGTGTTAGGGTAAGTGTAAGGGATAGGGTTAGGGTTGAGCTTAGGGTTAGGTTTAGGATAAGGGTTAGGGTTAGGTTAGGGTTAGGGTTAGGGTTAGGATAAGCGTTATGGTTAGGGTTAGGTGTAGGTTTAGGGTTAGAGTTAGGGTTAGGGTAAGGGTAAGTGTTAGAGTTAGGGTTACGGTTAGAGTTCGGGTAAGGGTAAGGGTGAGTGTTAGGTTTAGGGTTAAGTTTAGGGTAAGGGTAAGGGTTAGGTTTAGGGTTAGGGTTAGGTTTAGGGTTAAGGTTAGGGTTAGGGAAAGGATAAGGGTTAGGGTTAAGGTTAAGTTTAGGTTTGGGGTTACGGTTAGGGTTAGGGTTGGAGTAAGGGTAAGGGTTGCGGTTAGGTTTAGGGTTAGGGTTAGGTTAAGGGTAAGGGTTAGGAGTAGGGTTAAAGTTCTGTTTAGTGTTAGGGTAAAGGTAAAGGTTAAGGTTAGGGTTAGGGAAAGGGTAAATGGTAGGGTTAGGATTAGGGTTAGGGTTAAGTTTAGGTTTAGGGTGAGTGTAAAGGTAAGTTTTAGGGTTAGGGTTATGTTTAGGGTTAGGGTTATGGTTAGTTTTAGGGTTACGGTTAGGGTAAGGGTAAGGGTTAGGGTTAGAGTTATGGTTAGGGTAAGGGTAAGGGTTGGGGTTAAGAATAGGGTTAGGGTTATGTTTAGGGTTAGGGTTAGGGTTATGGTAAGGGTAAAGGTTAGGGTTAGGATTAGGGTTAGGTTTAGGGTAAGGGTTAGGGTTAAGTGTAGAGTTAGGGTGAGGGTAAGGGTAAGGCTTAGGGTTAGGTTTAGGGTTAGGTTTAGAGTTTTGGTTAAGTTTAGGTTTATGGTTATGGTATGGGTAAGAGTTAGGGTTAGGGTTAGGGTTAGGGTTAGGGTAGGCGTAGGGGTTAGGGTTAGGGTTAGCATTAGAGTTAAGGTTAGGGTTAGGGTTAGGGTTAGGGAAAGTGTAAGCGTTAGGGTTACGGTTAGGTTTAGTGTTAGGGTTAGGTTAAGGGTAAGGGTTAGGGTGAGAGTTAGGGTTAGGGTTAGGGAAATGGTAAGGGTTAGGTTTAGGTTTAGGTTTAGGGTTAGGGTAAGGTTTAGGGTTAGGATTAGGATTAGGGTAAGGGTTAGGGTTAGGGTTTGGGTTAGCATTAAGGTTAGGGTTAGGGTTGGGGTAAGGGTAGGGGTTAGTGTAAGGGTTAGGGTTAGAGGTTACATTTAGGGATTGGTTTAGGGTTAGGGTTAGGGTAAGGGTAAGGTTTAGGGTTAGGGATAGGGTTAGGGTTATGGTTAGGATTAGTGTTAGTGTTAGGGTAAGTGTAAGGGTTAGGGTTAGGGTTAGGGTTAGGGTAAGCGTAGGGGTTAGGGTTAGGTTAGCGTTAGAGTTAAGGTTAGGGTTAGGGTTAGGGTTAGGTTTAGGGAAAGGGTAAGCATTAGGGTTACGGTTAGGTTTAGTGTTAGGGTTAGGTTAAGGGTAAGGTTTAGGGTTAGAGTTAGGGTTAGGGTTAGGGAAAGGGTAAGGGTTAGGGTTAGGGTTAGGGTTAGGGTAAGGATTAGCGTTAGGGTTAGGGTTAGGGTAAGGGTTAGTTTTAGGTTTTGGGTTAGCATTAAGGTTAGGGTTAGGGTTAGGGTAAGGGTAAGGGTTAGGTTTAGGGTTAGGGTTAGGGGTTACAGTTAGGGTTAGGTTTAGGGTTAGGGTTAGGGTAAGGGTAAGGTTTAGGGTTAGGGATAGGGTCAGGGGTATGGTTAGGTTTGGTGATAGTGTTAGGGTAAGTGTAAGGGTTAGGGTTAGGTTTAAGCTTAGGGATAGGTTTAGGATAAGGGTAAGGGTTAGGTTAGGGTTAGGGTTAGGATAAGGGTTAGGGTTAGGCTTAGGGGTAGGTTTAGGGTTTGGGTTAGGTTAGGGTTAGGGTAAGGGTAAGGGTAAGGGTTAGAATTATTTTTATGGTTAGACTTCGGGTAAGGGTAAGGGTGAGAGTTAGGTTTAGGGTTAGGTTTAGGGTAAGGGTAAGGGTTAGGTTTAGGGTTATGTTTAGGTTTAGGGTTAGGGTTAGGGTTAGGGAAAGGATGAGGGTTAGGGTTAAGGTTAAGTTTAGGTTTGGGGTTACGGGTAGAGTTAGGGTGGGGTAAGGGTAAGGGTTAGGGTTAGGTTTAGGGTTAGGGTTAGGTTAAGGGTAAGGGTTAGGGTTAGGGTTAAAGTTCGGTTTAGTGTTAGGGTAAAGGTAAAGGTTAAGGTTAGGGTTAGGGAAAGGGTAAAGGTTAGGGTTAGGTTTAGGGTTACGGTTAAGTTTAGGTTTAGGGTGAGTGTAAAGGTAAGTTTTAGGGTTAGGGTTAGGTTTAGGGTTAGGGTTATGGTTAGTTTTATGGTTAGGGTTAGGGTAAGGGTAAGGGTTAGGGTTAGAGTTAGGGTTAGGGTAAGGGTAAGGGTTAGGGTTAAGGATAGGTTTAGGGTTATGTTTAGGGTTAGGGTTAGGGTTATGGTAAGGATAAACGTTAGGGTTAGGATTAGGGTTAGGTTTAGGGTAAGGGTAAGGGCTAGGGTTAAGTTTAGAGTTAGGGTGAGGGTAAGGGTAAGGGTTAGACTTAGGTTTAGGGTTAGGTTTAGAGTTTGGGTTAAGGTTAGGTTTAGGGTTATGGTATGGGTAAGAGTTAGGGTTAGGGTTAGCGTTAGAGTTAAGGTTAGGGTTAGAGTTATGGTTATTGAAAGTGTAAGCGTTAGGGTTACGGTTAGGTTTAGTGTTAGGGTTAGGTTAAGGGTAAGGGTTAGGGTGAGAGTTAGGGTTAGGGTTAGGGAAAAGGTAAGGGTTAGGTTTAGGTTTAGGTTTAGGGTTAGGGTAAGGTTTAGGGTTAGCGTTAGGATTAGGGTAAGGGTTAGGGTTAGGGTTTGGGTTAGCATTAAGGTTAGGGTTAGGGTTGGGGCAAGGGTAGGGGTTACTGTTAGGGTTAGGGTTAGGGGTTACATTTAGGGTTAGTTTTAGTGTTAGGTTTAGGGTAAGGGTAAGGTTTAGGTTTAGGGATAGGGTTAGGGTTATGGTTAGGATTAGTGTTAGTGTTAGTGTAAGTGAAAGGGTTAGGGTTAGGGTTAAGGATAGGGTTAGGGATAGGATAAGGGTAAGGGATAGGTTAGGGTTAGGGTTAGGGTTAGGACAAAATTTAGGATTAGGGGTAGGTTTAGGTTTAGGGTTAGGGTTAGGGTTAGGTTAAGGGTAAGGGTTAGGGTTAGGGTTAGGGTTAGAGTTAGGTTAAGGGTAAGGGTGAGTGTTAGTTTTAGGGTTAGGTTTAGGGTAAGGGTAAGGGTTAGCTTTAAGGTTAGGGTTAGGTTTAGGGTTAGGGTTAGGGTTAGGAAAAGAATAAGGGTTAGGGTTAAGGTTAAGTTTAGGTTTAGGGTTACAGTTAGGGTTAGGGTTAGGGTTTTGTAAGGGTAAGGGTTAGGTTTAGGGTTAGGGTTAGGGTTAGGTTAAGGGTAAGGGTTAGGGTTAGGGTTAGAGTTCGGTTTAGTGTTAGGGTAAGAGTAAGGGTTAAGGTTAAGGTTAGGGAAAGGGTTAAGGTTAGGGTTAGGGTTAAGTTTAGGTTTAGGGTGAGTGTAAAGGTAAGGGTTAGGGCTAGGGTTAGGGTTAGGGTAAGGGTTATGGTTAGCGTTAGGGTTAGGGTAGGGGTTAGGGTAAGGGTAAATGTTAGATTTAGGGTTAGGGTTAGGATAAGGGTAAGGGTTAGGGTTAGGGTTAGGCTTAGGCTTAGGGGTTAGGGTAAGGGTTAGGGTTAGGCTTAGGCTTAGGGGTTAGGTTTAGGGTGAGTGTTAGGGTTAGGTTTGGGGTTAGGGTTAGGGTAAGGGTAAGTGTTAGTGTTAGGGTTACGGTGAGTGTTAGCTTTAGGGTTAGGATTAGGGTAATGGTAAGGGTTAGGGTTAGGGTTAGGGTTAGGTTTAGGGTTAGGGTTCGGTTAAGGGTAAGGGTTATGGTTAGGGTTAGGGTTAAGGTTAGGGTTAGGGTTAGGGTAAGGGTTAGGTTTCAGGTAAGGGTAAGGTTATGGTTAGGGTTAGGGTTAAGGTTAGGGTTAGGGTTAGCGTAAGGGTTAGGTTTCAGGTAAGGGTAAGGTTAGGGTTAGGGTTAGGATTAGAGTTAAGGTTAGGGTTAGGGTTAGGGTTACGGTAAGGGTTAGGGTTAGGGTTAGGGTAAGGGTTAGGGCTAGGGTTAGGGTTAGGGTTAGTGTAAGGGTTATGGTTAGGGTTTGGTTTAGGGTTGGGGTTAATGTTAGGGTTAGGGTTAGGGTAAGGTAAGGGTTAGGTTTAGGGTTTGCGTAAGTGTTAGGGTTAGGGTTAGGGTTAGGGTTAGGGTTAGCGTAAGGGTAAGTGTTAGGATTAGGGTTAGGGTTAGGGTTAGGGGTTTGGTTTAGGGTTATGGTTAATGTAAGGGTAAGTGTTTGGGTTAGAGTTAGATTTAGGTTTAGGGTAAGGTTTAGGGTAAGGGTAAGGGTTAGGGTTAGGGTTAGGGTTAAGTTTGAGGTTAGGGTTAGGGTTAGGGTTAGGGTAAGGTTTAGGTTTAGGTTTAGGGTAAGGATTCAGGTTAGGGTTAGGGTTAGGGCAAGGGTAAGGGTTAGGGTTATGGTTTGGGTTAGAGTTAGGGGTAGGGTAATGGTAAGGGTTAGGGTTAGGCTTAGGGTTAGGTTTAGGGTAAGGGTTAGGGTTAGGCTTTAGGGTTAGTGTTAGGTTTAGGTTAAGAGTTAGGGTTAGGGTAAGGGTTAGGGTTAAGTTTACGGTTAGGATAAGGGTTAGGGTTAGGGTTAATGTTAGGGTTATGGTAAGGGAAAGTGTTAGGGTTAGCGTTAGGGTTAGGGTATCGGTTAAGGTTAGGGTTAGGTTGAGTTTTAAGGTTGGGGTTAAGGTACGGTTAGGTTTCGGGTAAGGGTATTGGTTAGGGTTGGGGTTAGGGTTAGGCTAAGTGTTACGGTTAGGGTTAGGGTTAGGGTTAGTGTTAGGTTTTGGGTTAGGGTTAGGGTAAGTGTAAGGGTTAGGGATAGGCTTAGGATTAGGGTTAGGTTTAGGGTTAGGGTTAGGGTATGGGTAAGGTTTAGGATTAGCGTTAGGGTTAGGGTTATGGTTAGAGTTATGGTTAGGGTAAGGGTAAGGGTTAGGGTTAGGGTTAAGTTTAGGGTTAGGGTAAGGGTAAGGGTTACGGTTAAGGTTACGGTTAGGGTAAGGTTTAGGGTTAGGGTAAGGGTTAAGGTTAGGGTAAGGGTTAGGGTTAGGGTAAGGGTTAGGGTTAGGGGTAAGGGTAAGTGTTAGCATTAAGGTTAGGGTTAGGGTTAGGGTAAGGGTAAGGGTTAGGGATAGGGTTAGGGTAGGGGTTACAATTAGGGTTAGGTTTAGGGTTAGGGTTAGGGAAAGGGTAAGGGTAAGGGTAAGGGTTAGCATTAAGGTTAGTGTTAGGTTTAGGGTAAGGGTAAGGGTTAGGTTTAGGGTTAGGGTTAGGGGTTACAGTTAGGGTTAGGTTCAGGGTTAGGGTTAGGGTAAGGGTAAGGGTTAGGTTTAGGGATAGGGTTAGTGTTAGGGTTAGGTTTAGTGTTAGTTTTAGCGTTAGGATAAGGGTTAGGTTTAGGGTTAAGGTTAGGTTTAGGGTTAGGGTAAGGGTAAGCGTTAGGTTAGGGTTAGGGTTAGGATAAGGGTTAGGGTTAGGGTTAGGTTTAGGTTTAAGGTTAGGGTTAGGGTTAGTGTTAGGGTAAGGGTAAGGGTTAGGGTTAAGGTTAGGGTTAGGGTTAGGTTTAGGGTAAGTGTAAGGGTTACTGTTAGGTTTAGGGTTAGGGTTAGGGTAAGCGTAAGGGTTAGGTTTAGTGTTAGGGTTAGGGTTAGGTTTAGGGAAAGGATAAGGTTTAGGGTTAAGATTAGGTTTAGGGTTAGGGTTAGGGTTAAGTTTAGGGTTAGGGTTAGGGTAAGGGTAAGGGTTAAACTTAGCGTTAGGGTTAGGGACTAGGTTAGGGTAAGGGTAAGGGTTAGGATAAGGGTAAGGGTTAGGGTTAGGGTTAGGGTTAGGCTTAGGGGTTAGGTTTAGGGTTAGGGTTAGGGTTAGTTTTGGGGTTAGGGTTAGGGTAAGGTTAAGGGTTAGGTTTAGGTTTAGGGTTAGGGTTAATCTTAGGGTTAGGCTTAGGGTTCGGGTAATGGTAAGGGTTAGGGTTAGGGTTAGGTTTAAGGTTAGGGTTAGGGTTAGTGTTAGGATAAGGATTAGGGTTTGGGTAAGGGTAAGGGTTAGGGTTAGGTTTTGGGTTAGGGTTAAGGTTAGGATTAGGGTTAGGGTTAGTGTAAGGGTTAGGGTTAGGGTTAGGGTAGGGTTAGGTTAAGGGTTAGGATTAGGGTAAGGGTTAGGTTTAGGTTTAGGGTTAGGGTTAGGTTAAGGATTAGGGTTAGGGCTTAGGGTTAGGGTCTGGTTAGTCTTCAGGTTAGCGTTAGGGTAAGGGTTAGGGTTAGGGTTAGGGTTAGGCTTAGGGTAAGGGATAAGTTTAGGGTTAGGGTTAGGGTAGGTGTTAGGGTAAGGGTTAGGGTTAGGGTTAGGTTTAGAGTTGGGGTTAAGGTAACGGTTAGGGGTAGTGTACGGGCAAGGGTTAGGGTTAGGCTTAGGGTAAGGGTAAGGGTTAGGGTTAGGATTAGGGTTAGGGTTAGGGGTTAGGTTTAGAGTTAGGGTTAGGGTTTGGTTAAGGGTTTGGTAAGGGTTGGGGTTAATGTTAGGGTTAGGGTAAATAAGGGTTAGGGTTAGGGTTAGGGTAAGTGTTAGGGTTAGGGTTAGGGTTAGGGTAAGTGTTACGATTAGGGTTAGGGTTAGGGTTAAGGGTTAGGTTTAGGGTTAGCGTTAGGGTAAGGGTAAGCGTTAGGGTTAGGGTTATATTTACGTTTAGGATAAGTTTTAGGGTAAGGGTAAGGGTTAGGGTTAGGGTTAGGGTTTAGTTTGAGGTTAGGGTTAGGGTTAGGGTAAGGGTAAGGGTTAGGTTTAGGGTTAGGGTAAGGCTTCAGGTTAGGGTTAGGGTTAGGGTTAGGGTTAGGGTAAGGGTAAGGGTTAGGGTTATGTTTGGGGTTAGGGTTAGTGTTACGGTTAGGGTTAGGGTTAGGTTTACAGTAAGGGTTAGGGTTACGGTTTAGGGTTAGTGTTAGAGTTAGGTTAAGAGTTAGGGTTAGGGTAAGAGTTAGGTTTAAGTTTAGGGTTAGGATAAGGGTTAGGGTTAATGTTACGCTTAGGGTAAGGGTAAGGGTTAGGGTTAGGTTTAGGTTATGGTAAGGTTTAGGGTTAGCGTTAGGGTTAGCATTAAGTTTAGGTTTAGGGTTAGGGTAAGGGTAAGGGTTAGGGTTAGGTTTAGGGTTATGGTTAGGGTAAGGGGTTAGCCTTAGGATTAGGTTTAGCGTCAGGGTTAGAGTTAGGATAAGGGTTATTGTTCGGGTTAGGTTTAGGGTTAGGGTTAGGGTAAGGGTAAGGGTAAGTGTTAGGGTTAGGATTAGGGTTAGGGTTAGGGTAAGGGTTAGGGTTAGCGTTAGGGTTAGGTTTACTGTTAGGGTTAGGGTAAGGGTAAAGTTTAGGGTTAGGTTAGGTTAAGGGTTAAGGTTAGGGGTTAGGGTTAGGGTTAGGGTTAAGGTAAGGGTAAGGGTTAGGGTTAGGGGTATTGTTAGGGTTAGATTTAGGGTAAGGCTTAGGGTTCGGTTTAGGGTAATGGTAATGTTTAGGGTTAGGGTTAGGGTGAGTGTTAGGGTTTGGATAAGGGTAAGGGTTACGGTTACGGTTACGGTTAGGGCTAGGTTTAGGGTTAGGGTAAGGGTAAGTGTTAGGGTTAGGGTTAGGGTTAGGATAATTGTAAGGGCTAGGGTTATTGGTAGGGTTATGGTTAGGGGTTACAGTTAGGGTTAGGGTTAGCATAAAGGGTAGGGTTAGGGTGAGGGTAAGGGTAAGGGTTAGGGTTAGGTTTAGGGTTATGGTTAGGGTAAGGGTAAGGGTTAGGGTTAGGGTTAGGATTAGGTTTAGGGTTAGGGTTAGGATTAGGGTTACGGTTAGGGTTACGGTTAGTGTTAGGGTAAGGGTATGTGTTAGGGTTAGGGTTAAGGTAAGGGTAAGGGTTAGGTTTAAGGTTAGGGTTATGTTTAGTGTAATGGTTAGGGTTAGGTTTAGGGAAAGGGTAAGGTTTAGGGTTAGGGTTAGGGTTAGGGTTAGAATTAGGGTTAGGGTAGGGGTAAGGGTTAGGGTTAGGGTTAGGTTAGGGGTTAGGGTATGGGGAAGGGTTAGTGTTATGATTAAGGTTAGGGTTAGAATAAGGATTAAGGTTAGGGTTAGGGTTACGGTTAGGTTTAGGGTTAGTTTTAG